>NC_092358.1:14909870-14944468 GCF_030848805.1 Temnothorax longispinosus
CCCGCGGACCCCCACGCGGCTCCCGCGGACCCTCGCGCGGCTTTCGCGCGGCCCCCGCGGCGCGACCGCGACCGCGACCGCGAACGCGAACGCGGACTTCCCCTCCCGCGGATCCGCGGCGCGGGTGAGTCATCCCGGTGACTCATCCCGGTGAGTCATCACGGTGAGTCATCCCGGTGGTATGTCAAGGTCAACCCCCTCCCCCCCTCTTCCCCGCGAAATCCGATACCCTTGTGTAACCCGATACCCTTGTGTAACCCGATACCCCTGTGTAACCCGATACACCGCTTCTCCCCCCTCCCCCTCACCCCCCCGCAAAATCCGATACCCCCCTCCCTCACCCCCCTCGGAGCCCCCGGGGTGGAATCGGCCTATACTAACTACTCTCCACGTTCTGCGCTGACTCGCATCGCCGTTTTTAATGTTGACATTTTCACGAGTCTCAATACATTATTAATTTCATTTTTTACGTGTGCTCATTGGAAGCGATTTTCAATGAGCACTTTCAAAATGTTGTTTTAGAGAAAAATGTTATACAAAAATTATTAACAGAAGCTGAACTAACAACATTTAAGCACCCATGCAGCAGGTTTCCACATTTATACTTAAAAAAATTATTTTTTAGAATGCGGTTATATTACACGTTAAAATTTATAAATCGTAACTTTCGATCATCCAATAACCCAAATAAAATGATTATTCGGAGACACAAATGAATACCGCCGTATATGTAAATACATGAAATGTATACATGTAAAAATGTATTTAACAAATACCGCTGTATAGACAATAAAAGTAAATTTACAAACATTATATTGTTTTTGCATTATTAATTTTAATTAAACTTCACCACGAATATAAAATCTTTAACGACAAATAATAATCGGACTATTTTTTTATAATTTCCACTTTAATCTCATAATTTATAATAATTATTTCAAATATAATTAGCATTCGAGTAATTCATCGAAACATTGTTATTCTAGAAATTTCATTAATCACTTTTATTTATATAATATTTTTTGTGTATTTCTACCTATAGACCATATATTCCCAATAAGAATGAATAATGTATACAGTTTTTTTGCACATTTAACAAGTAACATTACTCAAGTGTGTCACACGCCGATTTTTTTGAAAGTGTGTACACAAAGAACTTCAAAAAATATTTGTGTCGTATTTTTTTATTTTTGCTCATAAAGCGTTTTAAGAGTATAATAGGGACCACTTTCAAAATATTAACCTTCTACACCCTATATACGTTATCCTGAATGGTTTTTGCACCAAAATAATATTTTTAGGAGTTTTCAGGGTTTTCTGGTCTGTATTTTTACAAAAAATTGACGTGCATAATCTAAAGGATTATTATACATAGAATTGAGAAGGTTAATATTTCGAGGGTAGTTTCTACTCTTAAAACGCTTTATAAGCAAAAATAAAAAAACACGACACAAATATTTTTCAAAGTTCTACATGTGTGCATAGTTTCGAAAAAATCGGCGTATGACATTTGGGCAGTGTTACTTGTAGGTACTACAACCCGGGGCCCTTTAACCGCTTGATACGTCGATGGTTCTCCAAAAACATGGCGGCGAATCGGAAACCAATAGATCAAAGGTGCCGACAGAGAGTGAGCATACTAGTTATACTATGGTGGGGGTATGCCTAATGTAACGACCTGTGCTTCACACAGATCGTCCGCTAGCCGCGGAGCGCTGCGATCGTATGGTAAATATGAAAACAATAAGTATATATATATATATAGCTTCAAATTACTTGCTTATAAAGTTTTGTTTCTTACAAAGTTTTAAATGACAAGAAAACGTTTTATTATTTACACAAATTGTATAAATAATGTAAAAATTACGGAAATTATTTGTATAATTTAAATTTTATTTAATAACACCAAGCATTAATAACACTAAAAGCATTAATTATTCTTGAAGGATTAAAAGTTTCGCAATGGTTGAAAAAAATGTAATTATACTTAAAACATTATGCATGCAATGTGAAACAATTATGTAGATAATTTCTTAGTATTTTTTGAAGGATTTGAAATAACAATATCTGTATATGAAATATTATAAATATATTCATATGTATATAATAGGTACATTTACATTTATATAGAGACTAGCTGGTTACCCGGGCTTCGCCCGGGAGTCGTTTTTCTTGAAACGACTTCATTTGTGTTTCAATATCCTTATTGTGGACAAACATAAGGAGTATGTCGGTTGATTTAAAGACGGTAGTTTAACTTTTCTGCATGAATAACACATTCTAGGTGCTTAAGTTTTAAACTTTTTTACTTGACAATGATCACATATTACATCCATTTTCCCAATTATTACACTCGGATGAAATTGATATTCGTAATTTAAATTATAACTAAATGCCTCTAATTTCAAATCGGACCGCATAAATGTTTTCGTGGATTAAACATGTCGTAATCGGTCTTTTTCTACTCGAGTTTCACACTATTGAGTCAATTCCGCTTTTCCAATATTTCACTTACCGATCAGCGACATCATCCCTTGGTTTACCCGGGCGTGTTTTCGGGAATTTTGAGATTGCTCGTTCGCGATGTATACAGAACCTCGATATTTCACTTACCGATTACCGATTTTATTCCTTGGTTTTTTAATTGAAAAATTGAGGTTCTGTGTACATCGCGAGCGAGCAATCTCAAAATTCCCGAAAAAACGCCTGGGTAAACAATTCTCAATTCTCAATTCTCAATTCTCAATATTTAATATAAAATTTAGAAATATCAGTATACGTTATTAAATCCCTATATATAACTTACACAATTTTTAAGCAAAAATCGGCAACCCTTTTACCGATTCTCGCTAAATTCAATATAATAATATTTTATCCATAAAAAAAAATTTAGCTCAAAATCTCAAAATTTGCAGAAATCAGAACAATTACGTAGATTTTTTTTAGACAGAAATTGGTAACCCTTTTATTAGGAAATTCTACCCCTGTTTTATATACAATTATTAAGATTCGGTCAATTATTTCCCGAAAAATTGAAAAAATTTTGGATACCGGTTCCAATAAAGATCGGTAAAGAAAAACTATACAGTTTATAGCACTCCCCGGGAAATTCTACCCCTGTTTTATATACAATTCTTTAAGATTCGGTCAATTATTTCCCGAAAAATTGGAAAAATTTCGGATACCGGTTCCAAAAAAGGTAACGAAAAATTATACACTTCATATCACTCCCCGAAAAATTCTACCCCTGTTTCATATATAATTCTTTGAGGTTCCATCAATTATTTCTTGAAAAATTGAAGAAATTAGAAAAACCGGTTTTCAGAAGATCGGTAACGAAAAACTATACACCCCATAGCACTCCCCGGGAAATTCTACCCCTACTTCATATACAATACTTTCAAAATCGGTCCAAAAGTTTCTAAGATTACTCCGAACAACAGTACAAATTTTTCCCCTTTATATAATAGTAGAGATATACACATTATTGTTGCAAGTGAACGTGTTAATAAAAAACTATTAAAAAACTGTTGAGAGCGAAGTAACTATTGGATAACTATATTACATTTGAATAGTACGTATACTATTCAAATTTTGAAAGTCCAATAGTTAATTCGCTGTCAAGTTTTTTTTCATAATATTAATAAAGAATATTAAATATTAAACATTGTTAAGTTTCGACATTTTTCTTTGAATGATACAATTTTTTTTTTACTTTTTGATTTTCTTGGTAAGTGAATTGGCGCATTCTTAGTCGAATATAATAAAAAATTGCATAAGACAAGATATGTCTGAACCGTGATCTTTACAAGGAAATGTGAATTCATAATTATCCAATACTTCATCTACCGTTAAATTAAAGACATTTGAATTAGTCGCGTGTTTAGAGAAACATTCTTCAACATATTTGATTAAATTAAAAACATGTAAATTTGCATGAATTAAGCCTCCTCTTGTTTTCATGTTAACCAATTGCGAAACTGATGTATTAATGTCGGACCTTGTTAAAGCTTCTTGACAAAATTTACAAGTTCTAACATTCTTTAATATTTGCTTACATAGATAGCCTGTAAAAGCAGTATATAATCATATAATTTACAAATATTTATTTAAAATTCGAAGCTATGATTTCTACTAAAAGTAAACTTACATTTCAATGGTTGATAAAAGAAAAATTTTTCATATAAAAAAATATATAAATATATATGTATAATTGTAAATAAAATATGTCTATACATGTTTTCCATCTCTTATATAATTTCTATTCGCATATACAGGCAAAATAATAAAAAGATGAATCTAAAAATAATTAAAAAGATCATTTTCGCATTGTATTTAAAAAAAAAAAGAGAAGTTTGAGGAAACGAAAAAAATTTGCCTATATATAATCATATATAAATGTAACTGTTGTTATATACATATGGGAAAATTTTCCTTATTTCCTCAAACTTAACTACTTATAAAAAAATCATGCGTGTGGTCGCCACGCGCGTTAGAAGTGAAACTTCTGAAGGCAAGGCTTTGCCATAACTTTTCTAAAATTAATACAAAAACAATGCAACGGAATTAGTCACTCCAAGCCGCCCGCAACTCGAAAATATAATGTTACACGCAGTTCTCACTATATCCGTCTTGCCAGTGCCGTACGCATGATCTAATTTTCGTGACGCGTTTTCGAGTCGGAAAATCGAATTTACTTACTGATCCAAAAGGAGTCACTTTGTACGCCTGTTGGTCGAATTTTCGTGACACTATTTCGTGACGTTTTTTCGTGTCGCACAATCGAACTTACTACCGTACCGAAGAAGTTTAATTTCGTACGCCTATTGGTCAAATTTTCGTTACACTTTTCGTGTCGCATAATCGAACTTACTACCGTGCCAGAAGGAGAACCGTCTTGCCAACGCCGTACGCCTATTGGTCAAATTTTAGTTACACTTTTCGTGTCGCACAATCGAACTTACTACCGTGCCAAAGAAGTTTCATTTCGTACGCCTATTGGTCGAATTTTCGTTACACTTTTCGTGTCGCATAATCGAAATTACTACCGTGCCAGAAGGAGAACCGTCTTGCCAACGCCGTACGCCTATTGGTCATCGTTACACTTTTCGTGTCGCACAATCGAACTTACTACCGTACCAAAGAAGTTTCTCTTCCGTTACACTTTTTCGTGTCGCGAATCGAACTCACTACCGTGCCTAAAGAAGTTTCACTTCAATAAAATGCGAAAATAATCTTTTTAATTATTTTAGATTCTTTTTTCTATTTTTCCTGTATATACGAACAGAGATTGTACAAGAGAAAGAAAACATGTATAGGCCTATTTTATTTATAATTATATATATATATTTATGTATGTTTTTGTATGAAAAATTTTTTTATCGAGAAGTTGTATGTAATGCTACATCTCAATATACAAATGAACGTATAGGTGGACATTACACTTAACTTGTTATTGTACCCATACTTTCAAATACATATTAGAGGTCGTTCAAAAAGTACGTAACGCCTTGAAAGGGGGAGGGGGCTGGAAAGCGTCCCAAGCTCGGTTATGTAAAAAGGTGTTGAAAAGTGTGACATGGGAAGGGGAGAGGAGGTCACAAATTATCGAAAAAAAGCGTTGCGTATTTTTTTTGAATGTCCCCTTATAAGAGCTGCATCTACTGACATTAACTTCCCACTTAGTAGTTTCAGTTCCATCGTTGCCTGCCAAAGCTTCTTAAGAAGCGGTGCCAGTAACATCACAAATATCAATAAGTGATCATAAATTCAAAACCATCTTTGTTCGTGAAGTCCCTCACACACAATGAAATCGTAGTCACATTATAACTGGCATTATAATTAGTAGAAATAATATTTTTTAAATATTCAGCGTATTATACATATAATGTTAATATGATAGTAATAATCGATATTTAGTTTTGAAATAGTAAACATTTTTTTGTATACAAGCGGTTCATATGCCTAAATATTTACAAAATTGCGTTTAAAAATAATTCATTTTTTACAAAAAATTATCACGTAAGTACTAACAAGTAAAAATAATTAATAAAATAGATTTAAATTTTAATACCTTTCTTTGCTTTTTTCTGGGGAATGTTACAAAATACATTCTACAAGCAGAGTATAAAGAGATTGTTAGTGATAATTAGTCAAATTATCTACTGTTTTGTAACGTGCTCATGAAAGCAGTTTATAAATAAGCATTAAGTAAAAAAAAGCATAAAGTATTAAAGCAAGCAGAAGCATGTAACGTAAAAGACAGAATACTCGAGCACAAACCTATGTTCGGACAATCGCAGTTTTTCGATCTGTTGGCGGGTGATAATTAGAGTTTGTTTCTATATAACGCAGTTTTATTCAGACTAATATATAGAATGATTACAACGATTAAGATTACACGTGGTCAACCGTGCGACGCCAGAAAGAGAACTGAACTGAACTATGAGTATCAGAAAATAGAATAGATAGGCGTCGGTAATGTCGCGACAGTTAGTTCGAGTGGAGCCACTTCGTATCTCCAACACCTCCCCTCGAAGTCGTAGGCTCGAGCTAGGTTACTCGCGCAACTCAATCATCCTAAGCCATCCTGGCACTGAATGTGTTTAGGTCCGGTTAATCCCTTGGTTAATATGTCTGCCGGCATATCATTGGTAGACATATACTGAAGCTCAATCGCGCCCGATGCACAATGATCTCGAATAAAATGGTGGCGCAAGTCAATATGTTTGGTTCTTGAATGATGCACGCCAGTGCTGTATACCAAACGCTGTGCTCCCTGGTTGTCGTTGAATAGTACGGTCCCGTCGCATGGCCTTGCTGTGTCGCGTAATAAGCCTTGAAGATAAATCGCCTCTTTGGTGGCCTCCGACATGGCCATATACTCGGCCTCTACACTCGATAGCGCTACAGTTCGTTGCTTTCGAGCTTCCCAACATATTGCTGCTCCTGCTAGGATAAATGCGTATCCAGAATATGATCGCCTGTCAACTGTGTTGGCACCCCAGTCTGCGTCAACTACTCCGTACAATGGTATATCTGATTTTTGGTACATCAGACCATGACCCTCGGTGCCCCTCAGGTATCTGAGGATTCTTTTGGCTGCCAGCCAGTGCTCAGTTGAATAGTTCGTATTGAATTGACTCAAGAAATTGACTGCGTACGCGATATCTGGTCTCGTAGATACCGCAAGATACATCAATGCTCCAATGAGACGTTGGAAAGGATATTTCCTCATTATCTTCTCATTAGCTCGTGACGGTTTAGTCAGTTGTACATTTGTATCAACTGGAGTCCTTGCTGGTTTGCAATCTTGCATGCCAAACCGCTCCAAGAGCTTCAGTGTATTGGCGCTGTGTTAAGACAACACTATAGTCATTCTCGTCTTGTTGGAACTCGATTCCCAGGCAATGATTTACTGGTCCCAAGTCTTTCATCTCAAATGACTCCGCCAAATTTCGCTTCACCTCCTTCATCCAGCTTGGATCGTTGGTTGCGATCACAATATCGTCGACATAAATCACAATTATCATCACGCAATTTTTCCTCCGCGATGTAAACATACATGGGTCTTGGTCCGTTGGTCGCATACCCATTTGCTTCAGTTTTGACACAAGACGACGATACCATTGCAACCCTCATTGTCGCAATCCATAAAGTGCTTTCTTCAATAAGCACACACTATCTTTTGATGTGCGTTCAATGCATGCAGCCAACGTTTTGCAGTTCTTACAATATCTTCTTTTTGAGTTATTTCCGCATTTGAACCTACATGTTTTCCAGCGATGATCTTCGTCAATACCTCGTGCAACTGCTCAGGTACCTCCATGTACACGTCCTCTTCCAGTTCACCATTGAGATAAGCGGTTACCACATCCATTTGATGGATTTGCAACCCCAATTCTGCCGACAATGCCGCCAATAGTCTAATTGAAGTCGATCTTGCCACGGGAGAATAAGTTTCATGGAAATCCTCCCCTGCACGTTGTGAGCAACCCTTTGCTACGAGACGTACTTTCTTCTTTGTGACTAGTCCACTATCTTTGGTACAGAAAACAAATCTACTACCAATCACTTTTCGCTTTTGCGGTCTTGGTACAATTTCCCAAGTGTTGTTATGTATCTGCGCAAGGTATTCATCTTCCATGGCTGTTCTCCAGTCTTCGACGTCGTCGCTTTGCTCCGCTTCTTGCCACGTTGCAGGATCGTGTGTTATTGTTAAGTTACATTCCATAAACGCGTCATCATTGTCTGGAGTCTCACCAAGTAGACCCTCATCATCCGAAACCTCACTATCCTCACCATCGTTTCCGTCATTGTTGTTAGCGTTCAGATGATATAGTTTTCTCGGCCTTCCAACCGATCCGGTACGCAATATCATCGGCCTTCCCCTTCCACGTTTCGGTGGTTGAAGCCTCGTTGGTAAAGGAGTAGAGCCTTCCGTTGCCCTTCGTTTAGGTGCTCTAACGATGACATCTCGAGGTACTTCTGTATGATGCCTTTCCTTGATGACAACTTGAGGTCCTTCGGCGTGATGCTCCTCTGCCTCGTCCTCAATCAACTCGTCTTTCCGTTCGTGTCCTCTAGTTTCGATTGGGTCGGGTTTCTCGTCCTCAAGAAACTCTTGGTATTCACGATCAAAAGCTGACTCGTTCAAAAATTTCACGTCGCGACTCACGATTACTTTACGCGATTTCGGTAGCCACACGCGATATGCTTTCGATTCATTTGAATATCCTATGAAAATACCCTCCTCTGATCTCGAATTAAATTTTCCTTTTTGGGGATTTTTGTCCAACACGGACACTTTCGAACCAAAGATTTGAAAATATATCACCGTAGGTGTTTTCCCTTTCCATAATTTATACGGTACCTGTCCATCCAGCGATTTTGTCACGCACCGATTTCTCACATAGCACGCAGTATTTACTGCTTCTGCCCAAAACACTGGAGAAACATCCGCTTGACGCATCATGCACCTGGCCATTTCGACCAGCGTCCGATTCTTTCTCTCCGCCACGCCGTTTTGTTGGGGGGTATGCGGTGTCGATAATCGCCTCACGATACCGTTTTGCTCCAAGAATTGGTCAAATTCCTTGTTGCAGTATTCTTTTCCATTGTCCGACTGTAATGCTTTTATTTTTCTCCCTGTTAAAGTTTCTGCTGCGGCCTTGTACTTTTTAAACGCACTCAAAACATCGCTTTTGTTTTTCACAAAGATAACCTCGCACCAACGCGACCTATCATCGATAAATGTCACAAAGTATTTTGCGCCCGAATGTGACGCAGTTCTCATCGGTCCACACACATCTGAATGTACTATTTCTAATAAGTTTTTTGTACGACCGCCTTCACTTTTCGGAAATGGAGCTCGAGTTTGTTTCTCGCGAATACACACTTCACACGTTGACATTGTTTGATCGATCTTAAGTTTCAAACCATGCACAACTCCGCTTTTCGCCATGTTTTTTAAGTCTCGTTCGTTTAAATGTACCAACTGGTAATGCCACTCGTCGATCTCACTCTCAGTATGATTCACGGACATCACCACATTCTCTCCTTTTCTCGCCGCATCGTTTTCATTTATCGGTTTTTGCTTTCGCACATAATACAAATTTCCGATTCTATCTGCTCGAAAAATTATTTCTCCGTGCTCACCGGTCACGGTCGCGCCTTTTTCACGAAAATGTACTTCATATCCGCGATCCGTTATTTTTGACACCGATAACAAGTTTGTACGTAAATCCGACACGTAATATACTTTTTCAAAGTTTACATTTGTCTCCTGTTTACCATTACTCACGGCCATTCGCACGTTTCCCGCGCCCGTTATATTCGTTGACTCACTGTTCGCCAAATTCAATGTCTTATACACACTTTCGATTTTCTCGAACTTTGTCTTTTCAGTACACATGTGTGCAGTGCACCCACTGTCCAAGCACCATTCTATACCATTTACGCTCTCGCGATTAAATAATACCGTCTCAACTGTGTTCAGCATCGCCGTGTCCCCCCGCGCTCGTTCCGAACTCACCGATTCATTGTCATTGTCTTCCACCTGTCGTGCACTCACTTGTAAATTCGCAGGATACTTTGCCAGACACTTTTTGGCAATATGACCGGTTTTACCACAACGGAAACATTTAAGTTTTCTTTGACCCGCACTTGCTTGGCTTTCGGTTTTATCATTCCTCGAATCTTCACGACTGTCATGTGGCACACGCGTGTTTTGACGAAACTTTGACCTTCTTGCGTACATAACATTCTGCTCTGTATTGTTGTCGCTCGCTTTTCGCGATTCGTATTCTTCAAGTATTTTCACTCGCAATATCTCGGGATCTGGCAACTCATTTCGCGTCTCAATAGCGCAACGAAAATTTCCAAACGATTCTGGCAAACTGTATAACAAATTGTTCGGGATCTGGCAACTCATCTCGCGTCTCAATCTCAATAGCGCAACGAAAATTTCCAAACGATTCTGGCAAACTGTATAACAAATTGTTATACAGTTTGCCAGAATCGTTTGGAAATTTTCGTTGCGCTATTGAGACGCGAGATGAGTTGCCAGATCCCGAGATATTGCGAGTGAAAATACTTGAAGAATACAAATCGCGAAAAGCGAGCGACAACAATACAGAGCAGAATGTTATGTACGCAAGAAGGTCAAAGTTTCGTCAAAACACGCGTGTGCCACATGACAGTCGTGAAGATTCGAGGAATGATAAAACCGAAAGCCAAGCAAGTGCGGGTCAAAGAAAACTTAAATGTTTTCGTTGTGGTAAAACCGGTCATATTGCCAAAAAGTGTCTGGCAAAGTATCCTGCGAATTTACAAGTGAGTGCACGACAGGTAAAAAACAATGACAATGAATCGGTGAGTTCGGAACGAGCGCGCGGGGACACGGCGATGCTGAACACAGTTGAGACGGTATTATTTAATCGCGAGAGCGTAAATGGTGTAGAATGGTGCTTGGACACTAACAATAAGATTGTTAGCACTTCCTCGTTGACTATCAAACCGATCTCTTTTAATCTTGCCACTGCCTCGAAAAATTCCGTAAGGTGGGTTCGTACATTGTCCCCCTCTTTCAATCGTGACAAAATGATTTTCTTCAAGAGTATCGCTTTTCGCGCCGGTCCCTTCGACTGGAATGTCGACTCGATTTTTAGCCATACTTCTCTTGACGTTTCTAGACCACGGATCACGTTCAGCTCCGACGTACTCATCGACAACACGATATCGGCTTTTGCTTTCGCATCTTTATTTGTCCATTCCATCGCATCTGTCCCAGACGACGGCTTCACTTTTGTCCCGTTCACGTAGGCCCATACGTCGTTTTTCACCAGTATAGCCTCCATCTGCATTTTCCACGTATCATAATTTTCGGCAGTTAACGGTTCGATTCTCATAATCGCCGACATTTTAACACCACTTTTACTGTCTTTTATTGTTTCAGTCTTTATCTCGCGATTTCTCTATTTTCGCGTATTGGTTCTCACACGCTAACGGTTTTCCCGTATACGCGGCGCACGGTACACCTTAACCACGTTTTCGCCGAGCTCTTCACTCGCGACTTTTAATCGAACACTCGCGTTTCACGCACCCTGGGCCCATAACCTGTTGGCGGGTGATAATTAGAGTTTGTTTCTATATAACGCGGTTTTATTCAGACTAATATATAGAATGATTACAACGATTAAGATTACACGTGGTCAACCGTGCGACGCCAGAAAGAGAACTGAACTGAACTATGAGTATCAGAAAATAGAATAGATAGGCGTCGGTAATGTCGCGACAGTTAGTTCGAGTGGAGCCACTTCGTATCTCCAACACGATCCTTATGTTTGATTTAATTAATTAAAAGCAACAGAAATAGATGAAACGACTCTAGTTCTGTTTTATAATTCCATATAAATCAATAACAATAAAGAAAACTAAAAACTTCTCTTGTCCGAACATAGGTTTCTATCTGAGCACTAGGTCGTTTACTTTTGTGCTAATTAATTTATATAAAAAAGAACCTGTAACATAATAAATAATGCAGTCTAGAACTGGGAATACGGTATAATCGTGCTCGATAACTTCATCAACCTCCCAATCTTCATTTCTTATAATGTCATTAATTTTGGTTTTTAATTTACATATGGCTGCAGTTGATGCTGACTTGGATTTTCCATAAATCTCCTTAATATCAGAAACGCTTATAACGTTTTCAACTATTTTTTCACTTACTGTGCAGTTGCCATATTTTGGTGGCCTAATTATACTGTAAACCGACAATAACTTATACAGTAGTAAAAATGTTGCACAGCTAGCTCATTGGCCCCAGCAGCTCCTCGTATCGTGCCAAAAAATTTCTATAAATATAACATTCCTCTCATTAAATAGTTACAATGATATAACTAGTATGGCCAAAAATTTTAATTTATGAAAAAGTTTTAAAATGTAAGAAATGGTAAGATTCAAAGTACAGCCATGCTAAGAAATTAAATGTTTTTATTTTATTTTCACGTATATTTGTTTGCAAACCCCAAATTTTATTATACATATACCAAATTTGTTATTAGTTAAAAGAAGAACATTTTTAAGTAAAATTAGTGCATTTATTTTGTCGGGGGTGTCAGTTCCCGGTGGAATAATGGTCGAAGGCTTTGATGACCGAAGGACCAGAGGGGCGGTAGGTCCCCTCACGACTAATGTACGGCGAAGGCGCGCTAGGCGTATGCAACGCGTGCATGAGATTGAGCGATAGAATAAGCGAAATCGTAAGCGACTCACCGTGGATGGCCGGCTCCGGTTCCTCGCCGTGGTCCGTTGCGTTGTGCCCCGTCTCGGTACAAGATCCTTGCAAAGCAATAGCAAGCAAGCAGGCAATCGGGCAAGCAAGGCAGGCAATCAGGCAAGCAAGGCAGGTAATCAGGCAAGCAAGGCAGGCAAACGAGACCGCGCGGCTCCACGTTATCGAGAGCGTCTCTTGAGACGATTTGGCCAATCACTCTGTGTGTGTGTGTGTGTGTGTGTGTGTAGTAAGCGGCCGTCGACGAGGCAAGTGATCCGTGCCATGCGACGTCTGCACGAGAATTGTCTTCCGGCTCGCGCTCCTGGAAGGTGTCGCGAGCGAGTAGTATTTCTGATTTGCATTGTGGTCGTCGGCGGATGGCGATGGCAGCACCGACTGGTGAGTCGCTTGTACTTGCTGATCGCGATCCACCGACGTCTCGCTAAAATAATGGGCCATGATGCGGCCGAATACAGTAATGAGACGGTTCTATAATCCATTGAGGAAGATTAAAGGAAACTAATAAGAACAACATAAGTAATCACGCGAATATTTATAACGATATGTACAAGGGGATAGGCGATGCGCCAAACAGCATTATTTTGTTAAAATTAAGTTTTATTTTCAAATACTTTTATATATTACTACACACCGATTATTACTACACGCTATACTCGTATACGTAGAAATTATATTTAATTTCTGTTATATTTTATAACATCACTTTAAAAACAAACCTCTAAGTTGTCCTGATTTACTTTGCCAGTCAATAAGTACTTAAAACCGTATTTTCCAATTAGATAATTGCATAAATCTAATGTAGATTTGATAGTTACTCGTAATCCATGCGCGGTTTCTTTACTAAGAAACTCATCGTCTGGAATAATACCATAAGTAGGTTAACATTTTTCAAAATAAAGTACGAATCTATGTAAGACGAATTTTCGGCCTTCTTATAAACGATTTCTTTAAACACCTTAAAAGTATATCATAAACTTTGGTTACTACTTGTGTACTCAGAAAGCGGGTTTATGGTGACTAATGGATCATGTGGGTCTTTTATTTAAAAATATTTAAAAAAAATTTATTTTGAGTATAGTCAATCCTTTTTTAGTGAAAAAGCATGAATATTTATTTTATTTTGTTTTTTTTAAGTGACTCGTACTTTTGCTCTCCCTAATTTTTTTTTAATTTGATATAATAAAAGAAAATACTAAATGTATCGTATAAAATAATAATTTTTAACTTATAAAATATTTTTTGTATAAAAAAATTAAAATATTGTAGGAGTGTAAAAGAAGCCTTATCAAGATTCAACATTTTGTACCATTAAAATAGTAAAAATATGAACAGTAACCTTATAATCCTTTGATTCTGGGGTTAGTCCTTCATTTGGCTGCTTACGATTTAAAGCATCAAATAAATTGTTTATTCTCAAACAAAAGTCTGCTGTCTCTTCACAACCTTGAAATTGCTCACTATTGTGTGCCAAGTAAAAACGTAATCCAACTGCGACAGAGTTGCTAAAAACCTTTGAATGTGACAAATATAAATGTAAAGTCAAATAATTAGAAAATAAAATTGTCTTAAAGAACTTATTTAACAGAAGAAACGTACACTTAATTAAAATATCAGTATTAAAGTTATATCAGTATTAAAGTTATTTATGTAATGAAGAAAATGGACAAAATGTCAGTTTTTAAAATTATTGTAATGCAAAGATAGACGTAAAAATATCTTACTTGAGTTGCAAATCGTACGCGCATTTTGGCTGTGTTGTCCAGTTCAACATGTCTCCTAGATATTTTTGGGCACACTCTAGCATTACCTGGCTGAGTATTATCTACATCATACGAACGAACTAAGTATTTCCATTGTATGTAATCATGTTTCGAATTAACCTTAAATATAAAAATAATATTTTGCATATAAAAAACATCACAGCATGTAACTTTGTACTTTATAGTATATAATTTGATTACGTACACGTAAACGACCTTTATTGTACAGCCTATTTAGAATGCACTTTATTAAGTGCGGCGTATCCGAAAACATAAATATTTTTCTTTCTTCATCAAGTGGATTAGTGAACCAATTGTGCAAATTATCAATGCTACTATCAATACCAAGAGTTTTCCACATTCGTCTGTTTGTTGAAGCACCATCCCCGATCACTCAATGTATTACAGCACCAGCATTTTCTATCAGACATATTGCTTTTAATACTATCTTCGCTAAGTCTTCACCCCCAAGAGAATTTTTGGAAGCGAAGATTGCAATCGGCTGAGTACATTTCTCCGTTAAGGACTGAAATAGCAAGACGAGTCCATGTGTTACCAAATCTTCAATGTCTGAACTTCGTGGTCCATCGTCTCCGAAATCAGTTAAGCCAGTATATGTTAATGTTTTTGAAGATACAGCAACAGATTTTCTCAGATTTATTTCATCTAGCACTAGAACACCGTGACGTTTTTGTTTATCTTTAGCTGCAAAAAATTTTTTGAGAATTTCGAAAAAATTTGTATCAAAGCCACATTTTGTGCCCATTAATGACATATAGTCTCGAACTGTTTTAGTGCACGGTAATGGAATTATATCGTTTCTTCGTAAGAACTTATAATAACTTTGCGATCTGATATTCATCAACATGCAAAGCATGATGAATTCATCCGCATAACGACGGCCTCTCGGATCTTTTTTTTTGCAGCGGAAATAATTTCGCTTATTACAATTTTTTGATTTTTGAAAGTTTTTTCTAAATCATCGTCAGTCATGCTTGCAACTTTTTCTTGCTGATTCGCGATATGATTTGTTATTAGATCGAGTTTTTTTTTTAAACGATGAGCTGTTAACCGTTGATTTCTCATTTTTTTCGCATCGCTTTTAACTTTATCTTATCAAAATGGTTCGAAGATGCAGAAACATGCTTAATATTAGTTCCTTTTTTCATTCTTCTAATCTTTTGTAATAATGCGTTAGAATATTTCTTACAAGAACTGCACCTCTCACTATTTTTAGATAACATTTTGCAATCTGCGTGACGCCAATCTGCACCAGCACAGACTTTCAAAGAAGTGTTTCCAGGCACACATTCTAAACCGATGGACGTTATTCCTTTACAAACACGCATGTCTTTGAATTTTTGTAAAATGTCTGGTAACATTGATATGTTGTTTAAAACTCGCGGCAGTTTCGTTCCCGTAATATCAGCAGATGTCATGTAAATTTCATATTTAATTTCTCGGGAAGATGTAATTATAAGAGTTTTCTCAAATATATGTTTTTCTGTTCCGCGATCATTGGCTGTTACTACATATGTAAATAAAAGGACTTCTTCTTTTTCCATTGTCAATTTACAAACGTTCCACGGTTTTGGCAATTCTAGAAAGCAATCGTTTGCAAGAGTATCATCTCCTGCTAAAAAAGAAATAAGGTATTTAATTATGCTTTCTAGTTACCTTTGTATTTAAACGTAGCATTATTTTCAATTACATTGTATAAAGTAGCATATAAATATAAATAATGTCTTATTTAAAATAGAATAAATCAAATACATAATATAAATCATTAACGCGAAAAAATTACTTATAAAATTTAATATAAAATTTTTTTAAGCACACAGTATTTTGTAAATTTAATAAACCATGATAAATTGGAAAATTGTAATCCTTTTCATTGTTTTTTTAGGCTTAGCAAATTCTAAGTTAAAAAATTACAAATATTAGGAAACTAATAGTGCACAATTGAATTCATAAAATTTATATTTTACATCATACTTACGCTGAGCGTTAAAGTTAAATTTGACAGAATCAAACGTGACAGTCGTAAACGAACACGCAGAATTTGTGTGCATCGGAGCTTCAATATTGTCTTTTGTAACATTACTTTCTTCATAAGGTAACTCAATCTCCATGGCTGACGAATCTACTACTATATAATCAATTAATTAGTAAAAGTACAAACACTAACATATTATCTGTTTTTATGAAAATTACCAAAAAAAGTTTATTAATATACGTACAATGACAATGTACATCTGAATCAGACAAACATTCATTATTGTTGGATAAAAGTTCATAATCTCCGAACTCATCCAGTGCTGTTAAAGAATGTAGAATCATTTTATTAGTATAAAGTCGATAATTAATTATTATTTAAATCATTTGAATCGTTTTCTAAAACAACATATCAATCACTTACATTGAGTAGCAACGTTGGTATCACAGTTTGAAGTTGTTGGTGTGTTAACCAATTCACATTCAACTGTTGCTCTTGAATGAGAAGAGGTTGAGGCTTAAACATAAATTATTTATAAATAGACATTTATAATTTGCATGATGTAAATTATTAATTACATTTTTATAAACTCTATGCACGTTTACAAATATCATTATTTATGAAACTTTAATATTAAAGAAAAATTTATAAAATTGAATACGAAAACATTAATAAAAATAAAATTAATATATTTAAACTTACGTTCTTGTAGCGCATATGAATAGTCAGTGTAATTTTTTACACGAACTTCAACAACTTTTTGAGGGCTTCTTGACTTTGACGGAGACTGCTCAAATATTGTTAGTACAGCTCCTTGCTGCAAGCGTGCACGTTTAAACGGAACTTGATAAGTTAACATTTTTTAAAGAACAACTTTTTTGAAGTAAATATTTTTCATAAACAAATCATTTACCAGTTTATAAGTTTACTTTATATGAAGAACAACATAAAGTATTTCAGAAAAAATTTTCCAAAAAAATATATGTATAACGGTATATAATAAAGATTATTTAGTTTACATATATTGAATATATTTTAACAATTTACCTGAGCAATAATTTTTCCACTATTATCGCATTTTATAAATTCTTTAAGTATAAAATGTTCTTCAAAGTGCTTCTCACACACACGTTGAGTTGATTGCAAAGATTCTACTCCAGGAATCGATGCTATCCATTTTGCCCGAAGATTCTCATCCGTTGGCACTTGAAATGTTGAGCGTTTTCCGGTAGAATATTTATTTGTGACACAACTCGGTACAACACAGCCTGACGGCATTTTAACAAAATTTCTTCGTATATACACGACTTCTTCTTCTTCTTAGTTGTGGGTTTGCTAGGCCCAAATGACTGCGGATCGGTCACCCCTGCGGGGTCAATCTTACGACCGTGGCCGCTCGTGTACGTTATTTATACCGTTAGTAATAGCAATATGTCTCCTCTGGGAAAAGGAAACCTATTTGTTATTTCAATTTAAATGAATAAAAATTTTATATTGTATAATAACTATAAACAAAGTACTACAAAGAAAATTAGATTATACAAACAAAATAAAAGATATAGATAATAAAGAGGAGTTTCCACCATCACCAATAATAAAAATAAAAATATTAATTTATTTAATCCTTCTTTAGGTTAATATTTGTCCACATTTGTCTTTCAAAAAACAAAAACATCATCCAGTGAATCAATCCCAAAAATCCAAAATTAATATTAATGCAAAAACTTCTTATTACAAACTTTATTTTAGTTAAAAATATTACTATTAACATCAATATTAAAAGAATTTAAGAATTTAAAAAGAGTAGAAATTTGTTGATTTAATTTAATATTATTATCAGTATTGACTCTATAAATCTTTTTCAAGATAAAGGTAACACAAACTCTGAATTTAGCTTCAAAGATAATTGTTAATTTATTATTTTTAGTATTAATAAAATGACCATTCATAAGCGACTTTCTTAGTTTTATTGGTTTTAATGAAAAGATGTCAATTCCACACTAAAAATATTTCTCCCTATTCTCTTAAAATTATATAAGTGATCTGATTAATCAAAATCTTAATCAAGCTCATAGGGTGGATGTAAAGAATATAAAGAATCGAACAATTAACACCAATAGAAAAGAACAAATAAATTGACATAAATTAACATAAATTGATATAATACAGTTTTATTTAAATGCCACAAGATTAAGATATTTTCAAAATTATATATCCGTACATATGCTTAACAATAATCGATATTCCTAGAACACATAAAAGAAATATGTAAAACACAAATTACCACACATAATATGGTAGTCACAGTCCTCACATAAATATGAATAACACAAATATAATCAAAAGAATAACAGCAATAATATTGCTAAGTAGGACTTCCGGTTCCGGCGTGTAGATAGCAACAGGTGTGCGTGTGGCAGAGAATAATATCGAGGTGGAAAAAGGATTGGAGAAAGATAGAGAGGTCAAAAGCGGCGGAACAGTGAGGCGTGGAGGAGCGAGAGGGCGGAGGCGAAAGGGTTAAGAACGGGAGGAAGCAGTTAAGAGGAAAAAGGTAAGGAAAGGGACGGGTGAGAGGTGACCGGGCGGCATAGAATACAGATAGTATAGAGGGGCGACTGACAGAAAGGCGGGGTCGCGAAAGCGGGCATAGACTAACGCGGATATAGAGGGGATAAATACTATAAGTGCTTTCAACCATAGGAAAGATAACCAATAGGAGGGAAAGGCTAAGGGAAAAGCGGCGGATGGAGGCAGAGAAGGAATTAGGAATAGAGATTGACCAGCAGGGAAGGATAGGAAAGAAGAGGGAAGACGAAGGGGAGAGGAAAGCAAGAGGCAGGCCTACAAAGGCGGAGGAGCTTGCCAAACAAAGGGGAAGGGCGGACAGCCTAGGATCGGTCAAAGATCTCATTTTGAAAAGGAAAAGAAAAGAGCTAGAGGAAGAAGCGGCTAGGGCAGCAGAGAAAGAAATTCTCGACAAATTTAATGAAACGAGAAGGACCAACAGATCACCGCCAGCGAAGATAAAAAAAGGAGAAGAGGGTAAAGGAAGGATGGCGACAGAGGATCTATTAAAAGAGATACTGAGGAAAATGGAAGAACAGGAGGAGGAGAGGAAAAAAGACAAAGAAGAAATAAAAAACGAAATAAAGGGAGTAAGGGAGGAATGGAAGAGAAGGGAGGAAATATGGGAAAGGCAGAGAAAGGCGCTAGAAGAAAAGGTGAAAACGATGGAGGAGAAGATAGAAAAATTAGAGATGAAGGGCGCAGAGGAGAATGAAGGCAGGGAGTTGATAGGGAAAATGAAGGAAATAGAAAAAAGTGTGGAGATGACGGAAAGAAGAAGGAGAAAAAATAACATAATCGTGAAGGAGGAGAAGTTAAGAAACGTTAAAGAAAGAAAAGAGAATTTCGAAAAGTTGATGGAAGAACTAAATACTACAGAAGGAAGCATAGAAGAAATACAAGAAATAGGATACGGGGAATACAAAATGAGACTCTTGAAATGCAAAAACTGGGAAGCTAAAAGAGACATCATGAAGAAAAAGAAGGAACTAGGAAGGAAATATGGAAGCTTTCTGGATGACGATCTCACCAAACAGGAGAGACAAATACAAATAGAGATAAGAAAGATAGCAAGAGAGAAGAGAGAGAAAGGAAAAAGAGTGACAATTGGTTATCAAATGATGTGGGAGGACAACAAGGAATGGAGATGGAACGAAAGCAAAGGCAGACTGGAGGAGAGGGAAGACTTTTATAGGTCACAACGAAGAGAATGAAAACAAAGAATGCGAGGAGGATGAGGAAGATTATTATGAAGGTAAATGGGAGGAGGGAGAGAGAGCGGCAGGAAGTGAATCCAGAGTTGAGGAAGACGTAGATATAAAGGAAGGGGAGGAAGAAGGAGGGGGGAGGGAAGAGACGAAGGTGGTATTCTGGAATGTAACGGGAATAACAAATAAAGATAGAGACTTTTGGGATGGGGTAAAGAAATGGGATGTGATTATTATGATGGAGACATGGATGGATAAGAAAGGATGGGAGAAGATGAAAGAGAAACTACCAAAGGAATTTGGTTGGAGAGTACAAATAGCGAATAGGAGGAATAAGAAAGGTAGAGCATGCGGAGGAATGCTAGTAGGTATAAGAAAAGGGTTAGAAGAAATAAAGGAGGGTAGAGGGAGGGAAGAGGAGGAAAACAGGGTCGAAGTCAAGCTAAGAATAGGGGAGGAAATATGGAAAATAATAGGAATATATGTAAACAAAGACATTGATAAGAAGTTAGAAGGTTTGAATGACTGCATAGAGGAGGGAAAAATAGGAGTAAGGACCATAATAGGAGGTGACTTTAACGCGAGAACGGGAGATGAGGGAGGAAGGGAAGAGGAAGATGAAGAAAGTGGGAAAGAAAGAGGGAGAAATTCTAAAGATAAGAAGGTGAACAAGGATGGTAGGACGCTACTAGAATTTATAGAGGAAAGAGGATTGATAATTTTAAATGGTGGCACGAAGGGAGACGAAGAAGGAGAATACACATACACGGGAGGAAAGGGTGAAACAGTAATAGACTATATTATAGGTGATGAGGATAGCAGAGAAAAAATAGAAAGACTAGAAATAGGGGATAGAGTAGAATCAGACCATCACCCTCTAATACTGTGGATAAGAGGCGGAGCGAAGAGAACACAGAGAGGGAAAAAATAGAAAGGACAAGAAGAAGAGGAATATGGAGCGAAGAAGGAAGAAAACACTTCGTTGAGAGGTTAGGAAAGATAGGAGGAAACAGAAAGTTGCAGCAGGAGATAGAGGAAGGGGAGTCGAAGATAAGAGGAATACAAAGGAGAATGAAAAGGGGGAGGTCAGGGGTGCTAATAAGAACAGAAGAGGATGGTGGGATGAAGAATGCAAGGAGAAAAAGAAAGAAGCGAGGGCAGAATTAAGAAAGTAGAGAAAGGGGAAAGGGGAGGTAGAAAGATATAGAGAAAGGAAGAGGAAATACAGAGAAGTATGTGAAAGAAAGAAAAAGGAAGAGAAGGAAAGGATGATTACAGAGATAGGAGAAGCGAGATCGGAAAGTAAGGTATGGGAACTGATAGGTAGAGTAAGGAAAAGAAGGAAAAGGATAAACGAAGACATAGGGCTGGAAGAGTGGAAAAAATACTTTATGGAGCTAATGGGAGGCGTGGAGAACAGGGTAGTGAAAGGAAAAGGAGGGAGGGACAGACAAGACCAGGAAGAGATAGAGTTAGAGGAGGTGAGAAATGTAATAAAGAAACTAAAAACAGGAAAGGCAATAGGTAAGGACGGAATCCCGAATGAAGTATGGAAATATGGAGGAGAAGAGATGGTGAGGTGGGCCTGGGAAATATGTAAACGGGTATGGAGGGGAGAAGGCTGGCCTGAACAGTGGAAGGAGGGTGAGATAATACCTTTAGTGAAGAAAGGAGAAGGAAAAGAGGTAAAAGACTACAGAGGGATAACGATCATGCCCTCAATGTATAAGATATACACGGCGGTATTAGCAGAAAGGATAAGGAATGAAGTAGAAATGAAGAACTTGATTCCCGATAACCAAGCAGGATTTAGAAAAGGAATGGGGACGATGGACCAGATATTTACGCTAAACTATTTGATAAACAGACATCTAGGAAAGGAGAAAGGGAAGATGACAGTTCTATTCGTAGATCTCAAGGCGGCGTTTGACTCAGTAGATAAGGAAATTCTAATTAAGGCAATGAAAGAGAGAGGAGTAAGGCAAGGACTGATAGATAGGGTGGAGGAAGTCTTGAGAGAAACAAAAAGCAATGTAAGAAGGGGAGAAGAAAAAGGGGAATCATTCTGGATGGCGAAGGGATTAAGACAGGGCTGCCCGTTAAGCCCGATACTGTTTAACTTACTAATTGCAGACATAGAGGATCACATGAGGAAGGGCGGATGGGGGGGTGTGAGTGTAAAAGGGGAGAAGATATACACCCTAATGTGTATGCAGATGACATAGCAGTACTGGCGGAGGAGGAACAGGACATGAGATCCATGATAAGCAGGCTTGAGGGATACCTAGACAGGAAAGGCCTAATGCTGAGTACGGAGAAGACGAAGATAATAAGATTTAGAAAAGGAGGAGGGAGGAAGAAGAAATATGACTGGAGATGGAAGAGAAAGAAATTAGAAGAGGTTAAAGAATTCAAATATCTGGGGTACACGCTGAAGGCGAATGGAAGGCAAGAGGCACATATCAGAGAGAGAAGAAGGAAGGCAGCAAGGGTGATGAGGGAAGTGTGGGGAATAGGTAAAAGGATGTGGAAAAAGGACTGTAAAAGAAGGATCTGGCTGTATGATACACTGATATGGACGGTGATGGGATACGGGGCTGAAATATGGGGGTGGAAGGAAAGGAGGGAGGTAGAAGGGATACACGAGAGATACCTCAGATGGACACTCGGTGTAAACTGGAGGACCCCAGGGTACATGGTCAGGGACGAACTAGAAAGGAAAAAAATGGGAGCCAGAGCAAGCAAGAGAGCATGGAAATTCGAAAGAAAACTGGAAGAAGGTAAAGGAGGAAAAATAGCAAAGAAATGTTTGGAAGAAATGAAAGAAAGATGGAAGAAGGAAAGGATAATAGGAAGATGGGAGCAGGAGAGAAAGGATTACTGGGAAGGTATTGGGGTAGAAAAGGGAGGGGAGGAGGGACTAACGGAGGAGGCAATAGAACTCAAGGAGAAAGCAAAGCAAAGACAAGAAAGAATGGGAAAGATTATGGAATCGAAATACAACAGGTGGTATAAACTAATAAGGAAGGATGGGATACCGGAGTATCTAAAGAAGGGCTGGGAGGAGGCAAGATAGAACAGAATCGCAAAGTTCAGATTGGGCAACGAGATTAGGGAGGGACTATACTGGGGAAAAGAGGAAGACAAAAAATGCAGGATATGTGAGAGGAAGGAGGAGACGTGGGAACATGTCTGGGAAGAGTGCTCGAGATGGGAAAATTGGGAGGGAGAGAGTTGGCAAGACGTGGTGGAGAAGATAATGAATGAAAAGGGAGAGGGGGAGGAATGGATGAAAGCGATAGAAGAGATGAGGAGTGGGGGGGGAGGAAGGAAAAAGAGGTTGAGAAATAGATGGCTAAGGAAATTTATTTAATTTCAGATAAGGTCAAAGAAAAGGGGAACACAGGACAGAAGGAAGGAATGGAATTCAGAGCGAAGGTGACAGTAGAGAGAGAGATGCTGGAGAAAATGATAAGGGATCAAGCAAAGGAAACACTGAGAGCACTAAAAAAGGAAATAAAGGACCAGAGAGAGGAGATCGAGAACCTGAAGAGAAAAATACGCAAGCTAGAAATGGGCGCGGGTAAAAGGAAGAGGGACGAAAGCGCAGAGAGCAGGGGCAGGCAAGACGAAATTAAATGGTGGTCCAACGACGATGAGAGGAATGAAGACGAGAGAAGGAGGAAAAACATAATAATAAGGATAGAGAGAAACAGATGGATGGGAAAGGGAACGAATTGGGAAAAAGTGAGGCAATTGCTCTCGGAGGAACTGAAGTTAAAGGTAGAAATGAAGGAAGTGAGCGTAATAGGGCTGAGAGGAGAATGGCTCACGATGCTGATGAGGCTGGGAAGTGAAGAGGAGAAATGGAGAGTATTAGAGGCGAGGAGGAGGGCAGGGAGCAGACTAAAGGTCAAGATGGATGAAGACAAATCCGTAGAAAGAAGAATTAGAGAGGAAGAAGAGAAGAGGAGGAGAAAGGAGAGGAGGGAAGAAGATGATGGAAGAACAAAAGGATCAGAAGAAGATGAGATAGCAAGCGAGCTAGAGAAGAGCCTACTAATGGAGACGGAAGAAGAAAAGGAAAAAACAAAGGCCGAGTAAGAAGGAAGAGGAGACCAGGGGAATACGGCGGGACGCGAGCGGGTAGCGGGGGTCCGAGGAGCGAAGAGCCGCCCGGTTGAGGAGGCGCGGTCACCACTGGCCCGGGCGTAGGCGGATGCGTGCCGTGTGGCGGCGACGGCGACAAGAAGAATGAGGATCTCATGAACAAGTGGTTCGAGAGAGGTGAGATACTCAAAATGATGTCCGTAAAACGGATAATGATCTACGGTTCGCTGGTGCCGTTTTTTATCATGCTCACTCTGCTCTACGTTCTCGGAGTTGCGAGATATGTCACCGATTTTGAGGAGAATACATGCGAGATGACGTCGAGTATCCGCAGTATGTGAGAACATCTGTTGCTAACGGAAAAATTAACATATCCGCGGCGGTGGCATCAAGTGCGCTGCCGCGGCGGCTGATGTGCGCACGGAGAACGCGGAGGCACCGTGGAGCGACGTGCAAAACGGGCGGCGCGGACTCGGATGGATGCGCGTGGCAGAGGGACCAAACTGCGTAACGTGTTGCGGCCCCTGGCTCCCCAAATAGCGAGTCGCAGCAAGACTGTTGAAGATTTTTGTTTATGAGAGTTTATTTTCTTAGAGTTTATTTGTATTTTGATTTTTGATAATTGCATTTTGATAAGTTTTGGTTTGTAAAGATGATTTTTGTTTATGAGAGTTTATTTTCTTGGAGTTTATTTTTATTTTAATGATAAGTTTTGGTTTGTAAAGGGTTGGGTACGTCCCTGAAAAAACGCCGATGAGCCCATGGCAGGGACATATGTACAGGGTTGGGTACGTCCCTTCAAAACGCCCTTTTGGACCCCTTTGGGGTAATAAAGAAGCTCTAACTAACTAACTAACTAAGTAACTAATATTGCTAAGTAACCAAAAGAAAATAGTGCAAGCGCAAAGCAGTAGAAAAACTTACAGCGTATAAAGCAAAACAAATCGATCTCTCAAGGAGAACTTAAGATATATGATGAGGCAAACCATAAATGTTTGTATTTCTCCGTAAATTCAAATTCCGGCTGGTGAACTCAGACTCCAGAGGTGAACTCCAGTTGTTAAAGTCATGAAAATCAAGATAATCTCTTCGAGAATTTTCCATACAATATTCCACGTGTAGACAAATATTATGTATATCTGTAGTAGACACGGTCTGTATGTAAGACCGTGGTAGTAGATATATTTTTCTTATTCCGTATCTATCAAACTAATAATGTTCAACGGTCTAATACTAGTTTACGCGAGCGTTATTCCTGTAACGCCACAAAGACTATGCGTAAATTCTCAAATGGCAGAACAAATGCGTAATTTTAGGATTTGGCAGGAGAAAAAATAACGGCTCGACTCAAATGTAAAGAGAAAACTTCGGAGAAAGCTGTGGCTGCTCAACAAAGCTTTCCGAAATATTAATCTTCTCGATATCAATAAACACTTTATCAACTTAATACTGATTATACAATGTTACTTACGTCAATGTAGCCACAGACAGAAACGATGTTCACTAATTCACTTTGTCGAAACTTTCAACTCAAAACTCGAAAGCCGAGAGCTGCCGAAAACCGATTCCTACTCACTACACTGTCACTGTCACAGTGTCAACTGTGTTTTACCATACGATCGCAGCGCTCCGCGGCCAGCGGACGATCTGTGAAGCACAGGTCGTTACATTATGGCTGCGTTCGGGAAGCGCGCTATTAGCGCTATTGCATCATTCTATCTTTATCGCTCATCAGGTGTAAAACAAGGATAAAATAAGCAAATAGCACTAATAGCGTCTTCCCGAACGCACCTTAAGAGGCATACCCCCACCACGGGAGTTTCGCGACCTGTGTATACGACCGTGGCTCGGTGCGTCTCCAATTTTGCTAGCGCCCCTAGCGGCTAGAGTGCCCAAGAGTAGCACGCGCCGCACAGTGGGGCGAATCTATCAAAAACCGGATATTGCGTATAATTCAAATTTTGACGAGATTTTATGTTAATATATATCCTAAACTATAAATAAATGTACTTATAATTGATTTTATCCTTTGTTCTTTCCGCAAAATGATCTGATAAAGTATGACATTTTCGTGAATACTGAAATTCTATAGTAATTCGATAGGTTACTTTCTAAAGACTCTGCCGGAAGCATAACTGCGAATATGAGTTAAATGCCTATCAGAACTTATTTATTAGGGTTCAAAAAACATATTTATTTTAGTTTTATGTCATTTGAGTACTATTATATATTAATAAACATACACGACATATTCGACTATTAAAAAGTTCTTACTTCAATATTCAAACAGGAAGAAAGTTTGTGGATTAGAATGAATTAAAGTTTGTTCTGCGCCATTTGATAGGGCAAAGTGTCTAGTTTTTGGACATATAAGGTTGTTTATCCGTATACGTCCGGCTTTTATGAGAAAATTGACGTCGAAGTTCACTCGACATGGTCGAACGTCGTCCACGAATAGCTCAGCGGACGCCGTTTGATCATGTCGAGTGAATATGGATGTCTATTTTCTCATAAAAGAAAGACGAAGGGGGATATATAATTTGTTTAAATATTGCTATTTTGTAATTATTAATTACATCCATATTTTATAACAATTAATTATGTCAATTAATATAATACCCAGTGAACACATTTCATAACGGCAATATAACATGGAAGTTACATGTAATATCACAATGTTATTCTTGTGATATATAAGGGCTACATAACATGAAAGAAACATTTAATTTAACATTTGTTATATGCAGGTAATATAACTGTTATACATTTTTTTTGGCGTTATAGTTATGTAACAAAAATTGTGTAATTGTTACGTAACACGCTTGGATCAATGTTAGTATAACTAGTAATATTGTGGTAATATTAATGGGGTGTAACGGAATAACATATACAATATAAGACTGTTGATTTGCTTACTGCTCACGTTTTTCTATGTGCCCGGGCTTTTAAACCCTGCATCGTTTTATTTTGCTAGAGCTAATAATGATCTGCGCTTTTCATCATAAATTTTCAATTGTTTTTAAATATATAACATATTTTGTTTGAAAGGTTTAATATTGTGCAGAAGCCCTTTAGTTTGCCTTAAGGCAAAAATTATAATTTACAAAATACATAATTTATAATTAATAATTATTAAAAATTTACAAGATATTTATCATTTATATGATCAATTTATATAATCATCCATCCATATTGGTAAATAACGTAATTAATCATCATGATGCATATTACCATTACATGTACCAATTTAGTAGAATGCATTTACGTACTGCTTCTATGTACATATAATAGATATAATGTCAATATTAAAAATTTGTGCAGCTATATACTCTTTTTAAACTTAATTTGTTTCTTAAGATGATTTTTGAAAAATTATATATTTGCGCTGGTTGTGACATATGTAGACTATATATAACACTTACATCAAATTAAGAAGTAGCCTACCACGTAAGGCAGTTGGCTCACGATCCAGAGGTCCCGAGTTCGAATCCCACCAAGGTAAGTGTGTTTTTTAAATACGAGAAAATATTTATAATTATAGACTGCATCTTAAGAAACAAATTTAGTTATAAAATGGTAATAAAATCTCAAAAAAAAAAATAATATTTTTTACGCTCATTATTACAGCTAGTACAACAGTTGGTGTAACTGTTACGTAATAGTTAAATAACACGTTATGTAACACTCTGGTTGATATAACCTGTTATATTCGGTTACATTGCCGTTGCATTGCTACTATATTACTGTGTTCACTGGGTAGCGATGAGTCGAGGCTCTATTGGAAATCAAATCGCAGGGAAAGCGGGCTAATTAAGAGCCGTTTGCTGTTGACAATGCGAAAGTTTTGTTAAAAATATTATTAAAAATATTGTTTATTAAAAATATTGTTTGAACGTTTCGGTCCTTATTCGGACCATCTTCAGCATCTAATAAAGATCACGAAATATAAATGTACATGAATTTGCAAAATTATTTTGTTATTTTTATAAAAAATTTCTGAAATAGAAATATATTTTGCCAAAACAGAATTATCAGCTGCCATTACAGGTTTAGATAAAAATTCAATAACTCGATTTGGAGTTTTGTTGCAAGTAATCGCTAGCAGTAATAGGATTAACGTGTTGGAATTCGAATCCTATGCTTTTAGAACTGCCGAATTATTTGTATCATTATACCCATGGTACTACATGCCAGTCTCAGTTCACAAATTATTGATTCATGGCAGTGATGTTATAAAAAATGCTATCGTACCAATAGGACAATTATCTGAAGATGCTCAGGAAGCAAACCATAAATATTTTAGAAAATATAGAGAAAATCATTCGCGAAAAATGTCGCAAATACAAAATAATGAAGATATTTTTAATAATTTGATAATTGCTTCAGATCCAATAATATCTAATTCGCGAAAAATTATGGGACATAAAAAGAAAGAATTAACTGAAGCTGCAAAATGTCTATTATATTTCAGCGATAATGATGTAGATTATGATGATTAAGTTCAAGAAATAGATATGTGAGAAGCAAGAAAAACAGTTCCTTTTCTATTGTAAAACTCACAAAAATTAAACATCCCGAGGTTTAAGACTATCATTGAAAATCAAATTAACTTTATTTTTTAACCGACTTCAAAAAATGGAGGTTTTATATTCGGCGTGTATGTATGTATGTATGTATGTCTACGATTTTCTTTAAAACTACTGGATTTAAATGCGGTTTTCACTGTCCTATAGAGCAATTCTTCAGGAAGGTTTTAGTACATAAAATATCGCGCTAGAACATCAGAGTACGGAGCAGTAAGGAAATATGCGATAAGAATAATTATTCATATTAATTTAATGAAGCACTAAAAAAGTATAAAATAAAAAAATTTTTTTTAAATAAAACCGATTTTTCAAAAAAAAACTAAAAAGTATTTAAAAAATTAAAAAATCATCTACGCGCTTTGTGAAAAATTGTTAATTAAATAATTTTGATTTTATACACTAAATGTATAATAATCGTACATTATTTATGTCAAGTTTCAAGTCATTTCATTGAAAAATGTAGAAGTTATAAGCAAATGACCGAAAAATGAGGCGTTCTCCCCACTGTGCGCCGTCCCCATAATGTTGACGAAGCGGTGAGCTACCCGAAACGTACGTAGTACTACAAATTTGCATGTTCCGCTCATAGCGCATAGCTCTCATCGATGTAGACTCGAATCTTGTATACGATTGCGTTGAATATATATTCAAAATCAGAATCTGGGCCCCCCAGTGCAATAAACACAGATATTTCCTGTCATATTAATGTGTGCGGGATATCTGTATAACCTCTCCGATTGTTATTACCATGCGTTCATCCTTGCTTTGATTTGCAAATTCTGAACAGGCATAGATATATTACAACGTTATCAATGACATGTTACAATGTTATTTGTTTCAGTATAAAATAATTTGTTAAACGTTTATTAATCCTGACTGCAGACGGTCCTTCGGGAACACTATAGCGCCTTCTTCTTTTAACATGAATAACTAAAAATCTATATTTCGGCTAGGTACATACATGGTTTATAAATAATTAATTAAAATTATCTGAATGACTCACAAACCTTTTTAATCACACTTCATAACTCTTCATACGAAATACAAACGATTCGATACAAAAACTTTGTTTAATTTATCTATTCCGGCTAAATGCATGGTAAAAAATTAATTAATTACAATTATCTGAATGACTCACAAACCTTTTCAATTGCACTTCAAAAGTCTTTATACGAAATACAAACAATTTCATATATAGATTCTTTACCGGACATTCATTTCCGGTCAAGTACATACGAATAACACCGCTGGACGAATGAGCATCTTATGTAAATCAATATGGCGACTATTTATGCTAGATGCTCATTGGTTTAGCAGTCTTAAGCGGGGAGCACACACTTCTGCATAACGCATAATGCGTAAGCATAAGAAAATTGATTGGTCTATACACATGTGCATAAAAAAATAGACCAATCTCCCACTTTATCCTACACTTATGCTAAGCTATGGCTGCGTTTTGCCGAACCTCCGTTAGCCAAGCCGCTAGGTAGCAATAGAGACCTAGAAATCAGAGATGCGACATTGACGGTCGATATATCGAGCTATCGCGATTATCCGCCATGTTGGTTCTCCTATGAGTATTTTATTGAGACGTTGAGTGAAGGAGGTTAGGTTGTATAAGAACAAGAAAAGGGAAAACGTGTTTCCTAAATAAAATTATTATAAATATTTTCCTGTTGTTTTTCTTGTTTTTTTAATAATAAAAGTAGGTAAGCTAGGCCGGTTCTACCCCAACCTATGGGATCTGAGGGGGGTGAGGGGCGGGGGGGAACCGCGGGCGGGGGGAACCGCGAGGAGGGAGAGGGGGAAACCGCGTTTTTTGGGCGTCGCGGGGGAGAGGGAGAGGGTAACCGCAGGGGAGGGGGAGGGGAAAACCGCGTTTTACGGCGCCGCGGGGCGACCGCGTTTTCGCCGCGCCGCGAAGCATTCGCGTTTTCGGGCGCCGCGGGGCGAGGGGACCCGCGTTTGCGTTTCGCCGCGTCACGGAGTCTGCGTGACGTCACACGGCACGCTCGCGTTATCTCCCCCTCGTAGATGTTTCCCCCGTCCCCCGGTCCCGCGCGTCTTCTCGTTCGCGCGGTGTCTCGCGCCCCCGTCCCCCCGTTCGCGCGAGTCTTTTCGTTCGCGCGGTCTCTCTCTCTCGTTTGCGCGCGGTCCCTCTCGCTCGTGGCCCCATTCGCGGTCTCTTTCCCTCGCGCGTGGTCCCTCTCGCTCCCGGCCCCCGTTCGCGTTCTCGCTCGTGGCCCCGTTCGCGGTCTCTTTCTTTCGCGCGTTCTCGCTCGCTCCAACTCGGGTGATCTCGTTCATTCTCCATTATATTTAAACTTATTTAATGTATAAATAATATTATATCTTAAGCTTTTTTAAACTTATTTAAATTATAATCAAATAAATAAATAAAGGGCAACGAGCCGTAACAGGATGACAGTGTTAAATATTCAGTGTAATAATACAAAAATAGTTACAAACGTTTCTGTTCTAATACGTTTGTAACTATTTTTGTATTATTACACTGAATATATTAACACTGTCATCTTGTTACGGCTCGTTGCCCTTTATTTATTTATTTGATTTTAATTTTGTGAGCCTTATACATTATATTTAAATTATAATGTTTTAAATGAATCATATATAATCATTTTTTACTATTTTTATAAAATTATTTGCCCTATTTAAGCATCACTATTACTAGCTTATCTAAAAGGAATGGAATCGGCGAAATAACGGAAAACAGATACAGATTTTAAAAATTATTTTATATTTTATATTTTAAATTTTTGAAGTTATACATTTCTTCAAATAATGTATTCGAAGTATTTTTAAAATAATTTTACCAAATTTCCGGCTCGTAGATACGCATTCCGAACAAAATTTGTAAGTCGAATATGTCTTCCACGCCGCTCTGCTCCCATATTAGATCGTTGGCTTCACGATCAATCGATCTGAAATAGCGAGTCCACCTTTGATGCTTCAAATTCAAGAAGCCATCGATTCTCATCTCATCACGATATATTAGTCGCTGAAATCAGATTACATAAAATTTAAAAAAATGTTAAAAATATAAAGATATGAAGTATACATACCCGGCCGCGAAGAATTCGAATTTCCACCACGCCCGCGTCTGTAACGCGCACCTCAACGACGAGTATGTTATCAACCCATACTATCTGTAAAAGTTATATACCAGTTAATATTTACAAATTTACACTTTAATCGCGAATTGTTGTATACACACCCTAGCCGCCGGATAAGATATTCGAATCACATCTTCAATATTAGCCATTATATAGCAGTTATGTAACAAAATGTATGTAATAAACCGTATGTTTGCAAAGAGAGACTGTGCTCTGACTCGAAGCAAAGCTCAATTTATAGAGCATCTAAAAATGAAGAGAGAGGGTTGCACGTGATTTATCTGTGACATATTATATTATCAAAAACTAGCTATCATGAAAAATAATCCTCTACTTACCGTTGCATCTTGCAATCGCGAGTGGATACTCTGAACCGCTATTGAATAAAATGAGAAGCGAGGATGCGCGCGATTTATCTGCGGCGTATTATGTTACGCGAAAATAATCCTCGAGAAAAAAAGACAGCTATTGAACCGCTATGAAACAGCTATCAAACAGCTATTGAACCGCCATGAAACAGCTAAAAACAGCTATCAAACAGCTATCAAACAGCTATTGAACCGCTATAAAACAGCTATCAAACAGCTATTGAACCGCTATGAAACAGTTAAAAACAGCTATCAAATAGCTATTGAACTGCTATGAAACAGCTAAAAACAGCTAAAAACAGCTCTTGAACAGCTAAAACATCTATATTATACTACAAAGTATGTGGGAAAAGGAAATAAAACATTTATATGTACTACCTTGATCAAAAAGTTCCCGGAATTTATTTAGAAAATGCAAAATCCAAGTTTATTCATCAATATTAATATTGTCCCCTTCAAAGTACTCCCCATCGACTGCAACGCACTTATGCCAGCGCTTGATCCAATCCTCGAAACATTTTTTATACTCGGTGTTCGGTATGGCCATCAGAGCCGTCTTCGATTTTTTCATTATCTCCTCTCGGCTGCTAAAACGCGTTCCCCGTAGTGGTTTTTTGATTCAATTGAACAGAAAGAAGTCGCAGGGAGCCAAATCAGGTGAATTCGATGGCTGTTGGATGGTATTCGTTCCGTTCTTGGTCAAAAAGTTGCGGATAATGATGGAATTGTGCGACGGTGCGTTAATGCCATCATTATCCGCAACTTTTTGACCAAGAACGGAACGAATACCATCCAACAGCCATCGAATTCACCTGATTTGGCTCCCTGCGACTTCTTTCTGTTCAATCGAATAAAAAAACCACTACAGGGAACGCGTTTTAACAGCCGAGAGGAGATAATGGAAAAATCGAAGACGGCTCTGATGGCCATACCGAACACCGAGTATAAAAAAATGTTTCGAGGATTGGATCAAGCGCTGGCATAAGTGCGTTGCAGTCGATGGGGAGTATTTTGAAGGAGACAATATTAATATTGATGAATAAACTTGTATTTTGCATTTTTGAAATAAATTTCGGGAACTTTTTGATCAAGGTAGTATACCATATATAGTTTATTTCAAAAAATCATAATTTTTCTGGTGTCGCGACCACCAGTTAAATATTTTTAATACATTTTGTAATGCGCAATTCTTAACATGTTTTTTGCATCTTACAGTATTAGTAACATCTAGATTATTTAAGGACGTTCACCGGCAAAATCGTTTTCTTAGAAATTTTTTTAAACTTTTAGTATATTTTTAATTAAACGCGTTTTATACGTAGGCGTTTTATTCAATGCCCCTTGCGGTACTAAAATTCGAGATATTCAGCTTCAAAGTTCCGATTATTTTTTTAAACTTTCAATATATTTTTAATTAAACGCGTTTTATACGTAGGCGTTTTATTCAATGCCCCTTGCGGTACTAAAATTCGAGATATTCAGCTTCAAAGTTCCGATTTTTAACACGGGATCCCTATTTTGAGCTCTCTCGACACGGACATTTTAATGAATAATAAGTACAGTTTTCTTAGAATTTTTTTAAAAAAATAGTATAAGATGCCTCATATTATTAGTAACGTGTGACAATAAAGTTCGATATAGCAAGCGGTATTTATTTTTGAGAAATAGTCGTCTAAAGAACACTATCGGACATAATTTTCGTCTGCTCGGAGGCAGGAAGAGGGAGAGATCACTGCGAGACTTGGCAACGTTGCTACCGCTGCGACATATAGGTTAAGTAGAGAACGTCAAGATCTTATGGGGAACGTTATTTAAATCAAGTTATTTAATCTTTTTTCTTTATGATTCATTATTATTTACTTTTAGAATGCTCAATAAACAAGTAGAACGTACTCATTTATGATTGGTATTGGAGAAATGGAAACGGAACAAAAATTTGCCAGATCGAGTAAAGCTGCGCGGCTAGACGAGTTTCAGACTTTTGCGCACGGAAGTAGTTGTCAACCATATCATTACTCCGTGTGTCTGAGTTGAGCACAACTGCCACCGGAGAACGTCCTTAAAGATTC
>NC_092358.1:14944968-14967468 GCF_030848805.1 Temnothorax longispinosus
TACTAACGGAGTTCGTCGCAGGATATCGCGAGAAAATAACGAAGCGCGGTCTATTACATACGAACGGAGTTCATCGCAGTGGATTAGAACATAACGAAGCGCGGTATATTACAAACGAACGGAACGCGGTTACAGATATCATTTACGAATATCGATCGACAGTGCCGGTGCACGGGGCGGCATACAGGAAATACTGAAACGCGGTATATGACATACGAACGGAACGCGGTTACAGATATCATATACGAATTATCGACAGTGCCGGTGTACTGAAATACTGAAACGCGGTATATGACATACGAACGGAACGCGGTTACAGATATCATATACGAATTATCGACAGTGCCGGTGTACTGAAATACTGAAACGCGGTATATGATATACGAACGGAAGTACAGTACTCCACGGTCGCGGCGCGGCACCGTGGTGCGGGTGCACCCGGTGCGGTATATCGATAACGTGGGCGGGAGCGCGATATGTACACCGGAGGATGGCGGAATCCCGGGGTTACGGTCGCGAGAACCCTCGCTACGAGGCCGAGCACGCTCGACCCCGCGATGCCGTGGCCGTCGGGGTAAGTGTGAGGAAGCTCGGCGATACTCTGAGAACCCTCAGTAGAGGACCAGAACTCTGGACCTCGTTTTGCGTGTCGCCCTAGGATTTGGAAAGTAGGCTTCGTCAGGAGTAGCGGAGAGCCGTGGCAGAGACAAAGTACAAAGTGTCTCTTCGTCGAGCGCGCCGGCTTTTTATACCGCTCGGCGCGGTGAGCTTGGCAGGAGGGAGGCCGATCGTCAGGCGATGGCGCGGTGGTGGGAGCGGCCCGATCCCGCGTGCTCGCTTCGGCGGGGATCGGCTCGCTTCGGCGCTCGTCGGCGTCGTGCGGGAAGGCACCGGTGCGGCGGATTTCCCGCGCACACGGTGCGTTTCAAACGATTAAAAAATTGTGGGCGCACCGCGCCCTGTCCTCGCCCGACGGAGGATCGGTCGGGCGGCCCCCGGCGGGTGGTGGCCGGGGACGATGCCTTGACGTAAGGGGCGCATCGTTACACAATCACTATTCGACCTATTCCGTAATGAAGGCATCGGTCGTCGAACGATTCAATCGCACGCTCAAGAACGACATGTGGAAAATGTTTACGCGCAATGGAAATTACAAATGGATCGACTCGCTGCCGGGTCTCGTATCGGATTACAACGCGCGAAAGCATGAACTATCGGCATGCGACCCATCGATGTTACCCCCGCGATTGCCGACAAGCTCTTAACAACGGTGTACAGCCACGTAAAGATCGCTGCTCCCGCGCGATTCAAAGTGGGCAATTCGGTACGCGTGACTAAATTCAAGACAATCTTCGAGAAAGGATACACGCCAAATTGGACCACGGAGGTGTTTAGAATCGTCAAAGTGCAAAAAACTAATCCTGTGACGTATCTGTTGGAAAATTCCTGCGGAAAACCCGTCGCCGGCGGCTTCTACGAATACGAGTTACATCGCGTTGCTAATCCCGACGTGTATCTCGTTGAAAAAGTTTTGCGCAAAAGAGGGGATGAGATTTATGTAAAGTGGTTAGGATTTGATAATTCACACAATTCATGGATACACAAGAATAATGTATTGTAAAAATTTATTACAATATAAAAACATACATATATACATATGAGTCATTTATTTTCCTAAATATCTAAATGTAATTACAATATATTTACAGCGGTATTTACAATATATTTACAATGGTATTTTATAATGTCCCCATGGCAGCGTTTCGGTAGAACCGGGTATAATGTATCGCTTATCGTCGTACGGACTTAGAGCTATTTTCGTTTCGGACACGGTGTATACCTCGTGTTTTTTGGATCTTATGCAAGCCTGTTGTCGTGTCATTTCAATTTCGTCGCGCAGACATCGCGTGTAATCGTCGAACGTTATCGACCTGGCTACGACGTTACTCTTAACACTTTTAGCCTCTTTCGTATCTTTCTTACCGTCTACTCGCAAAGCGTACATCTTTGCTCTAAGCCCGACGAATTCGGTCATTATCGCACCGTTGTTTTCGTCTTTCATTAAGCCCGGAACTTTTTTATTGACGAGTGAGATACCGTACGTATTATCGATCGCATAGTCGCTAGTGTCAAATCTATTAATGTGGCGCTTCATGATATCATACACATCGTCGCACTCGATGTGATAAATGAGACTGTCCGTATCGGTGTACGTGACTTTACACTTGTCGCAATACAGCGGTAACATGTACTCGTGATGAAATTCGTACAAACATGTCTTGGATATATCGAGGATGCACATACCCACGTAGATTGGTTTGTCGAACTTTACCTCGAGTTTTCGCATTTCTATTGCTACTAAATTCTCCGAAAAGACGAAGCGTCTTTAAAAATTTGGTTTCGCAATCATTGCCTCCGCGCCGTATCTACCCTCCCAATGAGTCACGAGTCGCACGTCAACGTGATTGCGCACATTCTCCATGGTTTTGCAAAACACTGCATTGTTCATCAATTTGTATAAATTTTTCTCGAAATCATTTTTGGCCAATGTTCTAAATTTCGTATTGAGGTCTATATAATCGCGAAGCCATGGAGATTGCGCGAATTTCAATGTGCGGTGAATCTTTGATATACGGAGACCGTGACGAGTACACTGCTGCAGGTTGCGATAATGTATTACATGACGTTTCTTATCGTATAATGTTGCGAGGAGCTTGTCCTGCCGCTTGCCGGGTGGTTTATCGCGCGTCGGACAGAACGGTAGGTCAGTGTGCGCGTCGTGAAGATGTTGCGGATACTCCAAGTCAACTTCGAGAATGTAGCCTATCGAGGAATCCAACGCGACATCCATAACATTAAAATCGGTTACGTCATCGACCCATTTAAAATCTGCGTATGGCAATGGTTGACTCATTGCCCAGCCGTATAAGTTATTTACATCAAAATACATCAGGTACGACGACGGTTTCAATGGATCGTACGACTGCATGTACTTGTTGTTGGCCAACGCGTATCTGTTTGAACATTGACTCAAACCGCCGCGTATACCGCGTTCGATAAACATGACCATGTCAATGACGGTGAGCAATTCGAAATTGATACGCGTATGCTTCAACATAGCATCCCACGTAAAACTCGGTAGAGTATAATAATACGCGGGATCGAGTCCATAACTCGCGACGCAACTATCGCGAAAGTTTTCAAAGATATCGGCCAACAGCAAGACATCGGTTTTGAGATATAAATCGCTGTAGTCACCGAGCGTTCGAATGGAGAACCGCTGCCAGACGTTGACGGCGTGTGCGTAATCGCTCTCGGATACGGTGTCACCTGTCAATGAACTGTAAAACGAGTCGCGCGGTGGTAAACACAAGTCCTCCAACTTTTCGACACAGTCAATGTATTCATAGGGAAATACGCCTTTTCTTGTCAGCAAATCAAAATTTTCTGCGGATAATTCACAAAATTCGCGTTGCAATATTCGCAGTTTATCCTTGCTGAGATAAGATGCCAATTTGTCAAGACTAGCGGTGAGAAACTTGTACGAATCAATAAATCGCAATTTGACGCAAGTTTTCTTATCTTTATCTTCGGTGCTTTGAACGTTTTTCGTAAACGAAATATATTTTTCTTTTGTGATTGGGAGTAAGTCTACATGTCTTTCGTACGCTGTTGCTATTTCCGTTATAATAAAATGTGCATCGTATCCCGATAAATTATGAAACACTATGGGAATGCAATGCGAATCTTTATAATTTAAGTTACAATTAGAATGCGCGGGACCTCTGTATCGGCCGGTCAGGTGACAATGGTCGCGTACTCGCACGTCGTTTGGCTCGAACGGTTCTTCGCAAACGTGACAGTGCGTTGCGCTGTTAAACTTTTCCCACTCGTCTCGCGTGAAATCTGCTATGGGTATATTAGTAGACAATATAGTTTTTACGTCGTGAGCTAAACGTCTTAGCTCCTCGGCGAACCACGCGACGCAATCCTTATCGCGACGAAACCTATACATTGATAACGACTCGTCGTACGAGCAACGCACGTAGTACCCTATGCTAAACACGCGATGATGCTGATATGTGTACCTGGATATTTCCGGATCCGCTTCCATCTTCTCCAGGGTACATCCCAGGTCGGCGTATACGATAAACGGAAGTCGTTCCTTCTTGTTGTGATTTTTAAAGGCCAACCACTTGTCGTTATCGCTCGATAACTTGATCGCGCAGTCGTTCATTTCCTGACAGTCGACGGTGTAGGCTTCCAATTTCTCGCTCGTGTAGAAATAGTGCAAACATCTGCAAAAATAAACGCAAATATTATAAATTTTTTTATACACAAAATATTCTATATATTATTTAAAAAACTATAGGTACTTACCGATCGCAAAAGTATTTTCTGTGCTCTTTTTTACTGATTTGCGAGCTCACGAGGCGGGATAGGTTCTTGATCCACGCAAAATGTCTCACGTTGTCGTTATGCATGTACAGCAGATTTACGTGTCTGCCCATCTTTCGGTCAGTAACACGTATTGGCAGAATAACAAGTTCCTTGTTTTTTTTTATCGATGCTGTAGACGTTTATGGAGATATTGTTGTGATTTTCAAATTTTTTAATTTGATTCAACGTCATTGGAAACTCAATGTCCGTAAGATTTAGCACCGACGTGTAATGAGGGTACGACGATTTCCATTCTGCGTGTCTCTTGGCTGGATACAGAGCAGCCACCACTGACCATGCAAAACATGCATTGCTCAATGATCGCACGTTTATCACCGTCTTCTTCTTTTTAATTCTTGCGGTATTTCCACAAAACACCCCGCGTGCAATGGATTATATTTGTTTACATTTACCATTAAATTGAGTATACGCGACAACGCCCATCCGCTATCACGTTCCTGGAATTCCTTCAGCTTTGCTAAGGTAGGCTCGATGACGTGTCGCTTGTACCACTCACACAGATCGAACTCACGAAAAAGTTCATAGTTTCTCGTTGCGATACTTTTATTTGCGCGTTTGTCACCCGCAACAAATACAAGCGACCAATGACTGTTTAAGACTGATCGATGACTGATCGATCGATAATCGTGGCCGTTTAATTTGGCTTTGTTCTTCCAACGATTCGATAAATTCGTCACATCGTTGCTCCCACGCGGCAAAATCTTCCCTCGAATTTAAAAGGGTGGATTGCTCTAACAACTCTTGCTCCATGTTATTGCATGATCCTCTTGCTAACGGCATTTGTTGCACTCACGACTGCCAGTTATCGACTATTGAGCTTATCCCCCAGATTCGTCATTTTATATTCTACTAATGATGCATTGTTTGCTTATCATATCTAATTTCATCTCAGCAGCCGTACATCGGCGCTATTTGCAAAATTTGCAGTTTTGCACGTGTGCGATGAAATCATTGCGAGACATGTTCTTGAAAACGATATCGCGCCATTGACTTTTGGTGATTTGATCTGTATCAATGCAGCAGCCGTACATCGGCGCTATTGGCAGTTTTGCACGTGTTCGATGAAATTATCGCGAGACACGTATGTTTTTGAAAACAATAACGCTCCATTGACTTATGCGAAATTGCAAAATTTGCAGTTTTGCACGTGTTCGATAAAATCATCGCGAGACACGTCGCGACATGTTCTTGTAAACAATAACGCTCCATTGACTTATGCAAAATTGCAAAATTTGCAGTTTTGCACGTGTTCGATAAAATCATCGCGAGACACATATGTTCTTGACAAATATATCACATTTAACATATATGTGGATTGTGGTGGTGGCGGTGGTGGTCACCCTGCAGCAGCGACGCTTGGCTGAAATGCAATCTTGCATTTTTAAGATCGCAGAAAAAAATATCTGCGAGGATTCTAGCGCGCAGTCGAGAGTTTGATACGGTTCGAGTACGTCGCAAACAGCCTCCAGATACGATGAACACTCACGGTGCGAATTACTACGTTCCGATTCAGGATGAAACGTGCGAGAAACAGCACAATGAGTAAGTACCGCTAATTTTCGTATATATTTGTGCAAAAAACTTTTATAAACGTAATTGTACTTTTTTTCAGTTTTGATAAACCCTGCTACACGCCACGTATTTTAGGAAGGAGATTTGCCATGACATCGACAGCGTATAAATTTTTGGATGTTGGAATCAACGCGGGACCTATGTCCTCTGTGGATATACTTATTGGCGATAACCGAGGCAATCGGATAATTCTGCCTCATACAACGTGGGTGACATTCATCGAAAAACGTGCAGATATTCAGCGACTCGTGCAGTCATCGGAGCCATCATTGCTAGCGTTTCGAGATTTGGAACTCGTTAAAATACGTGACGCAGATATTGTAAAGTTGACATCGTGCGACACCAGCCTGTACATGAAACCGTCAACCGTACTGTTCCTGTTCGAACTAGAACATTGCGTCGAAAATGTGTATTTTCAACTATGTCAAAATGTTCATGGCGTAAGTAAAAAATTTAAACAGTTTGTAACAATTTTACGCCAAAATTGTATCACCGATAAATGTAATGCAGTTAAAATCTTGCGTGAAGTTTATGATGAAAATTCGATTATTGATTGCAAACTGTTGGCGTATGCTGCTGATACTATTGTGTATAATGATGCGCTACATGATAAATAAATGCATATAATATGATAAAAAAGTTTTAATTATTATTTTTCCTCGTCATTTACCGTTTATCCCATTCCCTGTCATAAAGCTGTCTTCGTTTATCGTTTACTTAAATGTAATATTAAAAATTAAATATCGCGAAGATCTAAACAATTAAATATCGTTGGCGAAGAAAAGATTCGCGATTGTGAGCGCGAACGGGGGGGACGGGGGGAAACATCTACGAGGGGGAGATAACGCGAGCGTGCCGTGTGACGTCACGCGGACTCCGCGACGCGGCGAAACGCGAACGCGGGTCTCCTCGCCCCGCGGCGCCCGAAAACGCGGCGCCGGAGAACGCGAACGCGGGTCCCCTCACCCCGCGGCGCCCGAAAAACGCGGTTCCCCCTTCCTCCTCCCCCGCGACGCCCGGAAAACGCGGTTCCCCTCTCCCCCTCCCCGTGGCGCCCGAAAAACGCGGTTCCCCCCGCCCGCGGTTCCTCCCCGCCCCTCACCCCCCCTCAGATCCCACAGGTTGGGGTAGAACCGGCCTAGCTTACCTACTAATAAATTTATTATTGTTTTAGTTTTAATAGCCCGACAGTGCTCTGCTTTATCATGTCCTTATTTCTCTGTATCTGATGAGCCACATTTTACTTTTAAAATTAAAGCCTTTTTCAAAGTTTTTGTGTCCCATGGTAAATCTTGACAATTTTTCCTCTTGATTGCCTTTATTTGATCTTTATTTAATATTTTCGATATGTGATTTTCTGGAGTTTTCTTCTGGAGATTTGTCAAACTTTCGTTTTCTCGACGTAATTTTTTATTACTCTTGCGTAGCGTCTCATTTTGTTTAAGTATCTTATCAGCGATTTTCTGAATCCTTGACAATTCTTTTTTAAGTTGCTCATTTTCCATTTTTAAAGACGTAGCTTTAATATCAATATTTTGCTCTTTCACAGTTTGAGCAGTTATAGCATTTTCAACCATCATTTCCGAAAAAATATTCGAAGTATTATTACTTTGTACAATAGTACCAGAATTTGTAAGTACAGAATCATTTAATGCAATATTAGAGTTTCCATTATCAACGAAATCTGATTCAGTTTCTATATTTGGTATATTATTTGCTGTAACTTCTTTTACCGTAGATACTGAAGTTTTCTTTATCTAAAGAGATAATAATTTGTATTAATTAGCAGAAATTCTTTTTATTTTTACTACAGTGAACATGAAAGAATTCAAAGGCAAGATATAAAAAAAAATCTAAAAGCAGAAAATAACTTACAGATGTGCAGGCATCAAATATAAATAAATTTCTATCACTGGAGACAGCTTTACTTGCATACATATGATCATGAACAGATGAATGCAATTCATGTCTATCAATCTTTCGTTTTTTCAATCTAGAACTGTTAGTAATATCTTTCACTATTGACATTCGTGAATAATTGTGATCATTTTGAGATATCTGTGAAAGATTATTAAAAATAGAAGGAACTGCTTGGAATTTAAGTTTCCTTTTCTCCTCTTCTCTATTTTTCTTCCAAGAGGAATAATCAAAGTGCTCCTAGAAAAATATAATACGCTATTATGGAATAATCAAATTTTATCAAAAATTTTAGCTAAGTTCTAACTTACAGAGCACACACGTGACGAATTTATAGGCTGCCAAGTACACCCATTAACCCTCAGGGTACGGACTATAAAAAAGTTACGTTCCGTACGGACATGGGTTAGCCTAACCCGGCGACTTTGATTGACTGTATATCGGGCTGTAACTTATCAATTGAAACAATTTTTTTTTCTTTGGATCGGAAATTTTTTCAAAAATACAATGGCGTTGATAGATTTATTACATTATTTGTTTAAACAAAGATACATTTAAAAATGTAAACCATTCTCAAAAAATTTTCATAAAAATTCATTTTTTCTTTTAAATTGCATAACTTTATGAAAAAAAAGATATCGACATTTTTTAAGTCGCGTTTGAAAGCTAAAAAGTTGTTCTTTGAAATGGCTGAATTCGTTTTTTGATCTATTTCAAAAAGTATATTTTTTTTGAACTATGAAAATACCCGTTTTTTTGCGATAGTAATATAACGTTACTTGCTTGATTTATCGTAATAACGCAAAAAAAATATCTTAAAGTAAAAATAGTTCTTTTGGATGTTGTTGATTAGTATAATATTAATAAATAACAAAAATTGCATGCACGGATACGTTATGCTGGTATGCTACAGAGTACAGAGCATCATTTTGAGGTTAGAATGCACAAAAGTATATTAAAAATAGTAAATTATACATACCAGAATACTCTACTGCAGCAAATACTCGAAAAACACAAATTTTTTTTGTTTGAAAAACACGAATTTTGTAACGTTCCGTACGGACTGGGTGTAGACTACCCGAGTTCAATTTTCAAAATCGTATAACTTGAGCACCAAGCGTAGACTGACGCTGCCCCTTGGCGCTCACATAGTAGCTACCTCAAAGATTTTTCCCCCCCGGTACGGACCCCCCTCATTCACTTCCTTTGAAATGGCGCTACTTTCAAAATTCGCTCGGGTTACGCTAACCCAGTCCGTACCCTGAGGGTTAATTTTTCTCACATTAAATATCCAAGCAGTTTGTACCTCAACATTTTTAGGAAAACGATGGAATGAAACATATGGGTAATTTTCATCTCCTTCGAGTTTCCGATGCTTTTTAAATATATTTGCACAACCAGATCCACAGCACTTTATTCTGTATAATAAAAAAATATTCTCAAAAGAAAGGATCAAGTTCAATAATATAGCTTTGAAAGAAAAGTCAGGTCGTTAACAGCACATGTAGATTTTGAGATTATTCGGAAAATATCGCAAATGTAGAGAATATTACAGATGTTTTTAGTAAATTAAGTCTATTCTCAGTTAGAGTCTTACATAAGGACTCTATTTTCAATACATTCTAAGTATGTATATTCATATGATATTAGAGAGAAAATGACATCATGTGCTATTAGAGGTTAGATTAAGTTTACTTCTGATAATAAATATGGACACAAATAGGAATACTTACACCATAATAATAATAATGTATTGCACAAAAGTGTTGAGACGATACGCGTATTCGTCACTAGCGCTACGGCCCTGGCGGCCACCAAGCACATGTTCAGCGTGCGCTCCTGTGCCCGAGCGGTAGGGCGGCCGAGCGTTGGGGCAGCCCCAGCGGTGGGACAGCCCCCACCGCCCGCACTCGGGGTATAAATAGGGGACTCGAGCCGACTCGAGTCACCAGTCCTGTCCGACTCCTGTTCCCGACACGACCGCTCTCCGAGACCGCTTCACCACGTTGAGCGCTCCCAACGACTTCCTCCGTACAAAGAACGGGTGCTCCCGTTCTCACCTGGGCGCTCCCAGGGTACGGGCCTCCCCAGCTGGGTGCTCCCGGTTGGTATTACCTGCCCTTTCCTGCCTCTGGGTCGGGCGCTCCCGACCTCTTCCGCCGTACGGAAGACGGGCGCTCCCGTCTTCAAGCCGGGCGCTCCCGGTGTACGGGCCGCTCAGTTGGGCGCTCCCGACTGAGCTCCTGACCGACCTACCTGCCCGCGAATTCGTAAGACACCCGTGCCTCCGTACTTGCCCGCGAATCCGTAAGGCAACCGTACCTCCGTACTTGCCCGCGAATCCGTCAGGCAACCGCGCCTCCGCGCCTGTCCGCGAGTCCATCTCTGTCCGACCGCGCCTCAACCCGGCACATACACTGCGGCTCAGCGGAGCAACACACACACACGCACTGACACTCACGCCCTCCATCAAACTGTATTGTAAATAGTGAGAATAAATAGCTTTATGTAAAACTAACCAGTGTTTCCACGTTTTCTCACCCTGGCCTGGCGAGCGAATTCCGAGCGAGAAAACGCAAACGTTACAATGTAAATTATAAACACTAATAAACTACCATTAATATATACAAATGTGCATTATACATATTTCACTACCGATGTCAATCACATGCAGTGCGGAACCAACATGGCGTTATTATCACGTGATTTAGACAACCAATCAGGCTATGCCCCTTCAATGTCGCATCTCTGATTTCTAGGTCACTGGGTAGCAATTAAGTATGAATGGTTGGATCCAAAGGAAAGAACGAATCACATTCAATTGCTACCTAGCGGCTTAGCTAGCGGAGGTTCGGCTGGACACGGGCTATGCATTTTGTGTGCAATGGCCTTTATTGTTGCCAAAAAAATTAAAAGTTTGCCAACTCTTTTTTGACAACCGCAATTGACAAGCGCGACGTGGAAATAAAGGTACCTTTTCATGGTAGCGACAAGCGACGAACGACAACAGCGACAAGCGACAAGCGACGGTAGCGACCACATGACGAGCGACGTTTGCGACGAATAACAGCTGTCAGTGTATTAAAATTATAAATATTGTGAAAGAAACTGTTGACGTCTATCAACTTTGCTCTGTTTAAAAGAAACATGTTGGATAATAATTGGAGCAATTGGTACACGTATTATTTAAATTGTCAATTTGAATGTGCTCAAATAATTGCGCAACAATGTGCCAATGCACACAAACAAAAATTAGCTCATGTAGCGGAGTACGTTTTTTTGAAAAAAAAAGAGAAGTTACTCAAGAAAACGCTTTTGGGTGTCTCCAATATGCTCACAACGAGAGAAGCATGGTTTTTTTAAGGCAATACTGCCATCACTTCAATTGGAACATCTAGGATTTTATAATTATTTCAGGATGTCTTCAACAAAAATGGAAGAATTGTTAACTTTAGTTGGAGAGGATTTAAAAAAGCAAAACTGCATCAGAAAACCCATACCACCTGCACAGAGATTAGCTTTAACTTTGAGGTATGTACATTAGTAGTAGTATATGTCAAATGTTGTTTAAATGTAAATTTATGATATTAAATTACTGATACAAATTAATTGTATATACATTTAATGTTGCTCAGATTTCTGGCCTCTGGAGATTCAATGACATCAATGCATTATCAGTACTTGGTTGGCGTAACAACAGCAAGCAACATCATTAATACAACATGTGCTGTTTTGTGGAAGAAACTGCAACCGTTGTGCATGCCAGCTGAATTAAGGAGGTTGAAGCAGTTTGGTCAACTCTAGATTTTAGTTTGTAAAAAATATATATGATAGTATAGGATCTACCGCATGTGTGAGAATTATTTCAGATTTATTGACCATCCAGAAGCTGAGATATTAATTTCCAAAAATGCGTCGTTTTACATGGGGTTAGATGGAGAAAGCGTTGACGGCGATGATTGATCCCAATTTTCTTTAATATCTAGTCTATATAAACGCTCAAAAAACGTGCCTACGCGTACAGTAAATTAATGCGAACATTTAGAACGCAAGAAAACACGTATTCACCATCTAATAACAAATATATTACAAGTTAAAGCGATCGAAATTAGACTGAAATAGCAGTTGATAGTTCGCGAGTAGGTAGATGTGGCAACGCAGCGTCGCCCGCGTTTTGGCTGTACCCGAATCCTGTCGGTATGTGCACATTTTTGTGGTTCTCTTCCGTGCTATGTCCACGATTTTTTGATTCTCTTTGGAAATAAAACCAAAAAATCATGAATCTAACGGAAGAAAACAAAAAAATTGTGAACATAACATAAAAGAGAACCCTAAAATCGTTGACATTACTACAAAATAGTAGACACAGCACGGAAGAGAACCAAGAACGTGCACATACCGACAGGATTTGGGTATAGCCAAAACGCGGGCACCTAACCTCTTATCCAGAATGACAGAAAATTCACCGGCATGTTTACGTTTAGCAACTGCCGTTACGTGGCTCAACACAGAGGCGAGTACTGCTACCAACCCCATAAAAGTGAAACGTTGCCAAGTTTCAATCGTATTTAATATAATCGACGGAAAGTTATTAAAAAATCGATAGCTTATATAATTGTCAAGAGAGCTACCAGTAAGAATCATTATTTCATTCTATCAACGGCAAAACATATATTCATGCCAATTTTATATTGAAATAATTAGCAATACTACAAGTTTTCAAGTTGGCATTGGCAAAAAAGTGTTTCGTTTTTAGCTAATTAAAATATAAAGATGCATAATATGATACTTTTACTATACGTTTTATGCAATAGCAGCGTATGGAGAATAAAATGATACCTAATACAGATTTTTTAATGACCTAATAAAAAACTTTTTTCTAAACCGTCAATTGACTCAACTGGATCGCTTCAACCTCCTTAAAAAAAGAACAGTGGTTCGCTATAGAAAAAGATTTTAAAGAAAAGTGGAATTTTCCACATTGCATAGGAGCCATCGATGGAAAGCATGTGGTTATACAAGTATGACCATTATTAATACATTATTATATTAATTACATTATTTACATTAATTTACAAATGCTAATAATAAATATCAATATTTTTTAGTGCCCAAATAAGGCTGGCTCAATGTATTTTAACTACAAAAATAGTCACAGCCTTGTTTTATTGGCAATGTGTAATGCCAATTATATATTTACTTTTGTTGACATTGGAGCGTACGGAAGGAGAAGTGATGGTGGAATTTTTAAAGATTCGTTGCTGGGACAAAAATTAGAAGGGAACAAAATGAATATTCCAGATTCAACGCCCATAAGTGATGTAAGAGCAACGCCTCTACCTTATTGCATAGTTGGCGATGAAGCTTTCCCTTTAAAAACATATCTTCTTCGTCCTTAATTATCCTGGAAAGCAATCAACTGAATTGCCAAAACGTATTTTTAATTATCGCCTTAGTCGTGCCAGACGAGTAATTGAAAATACTTTTGGCATATTAGTTGCTAAATGGCGTATTTTTCGGAAACCAATAATAGCTAGCGATTCTAACGTTGTAAAAATGGTTAAAGCTACTGTAGTTCTTCACAACTGGTTGCGACAACATGATTTAGACAATTCCCCAGAAGTATCGTATGTTTCTGAAGAGTTGTTCAATCAAGAACATTGTTATGATTCAATTATCAATAGTACTCGAAGAAATGAAGAACACGGAAGATTAATAGATATTAACCGAATGGGATCAAATAATGCCACTCATACAGCCATTCAAATCAGAGAGGAGTTTACTTCTTATTTTAACAATGAAGGAGCTGTGAATTGGCAATACGATCATTTGTAAAATAAAATAAAAATTATACTTTCTATTTACTTATTAAGGTAGTTCACTTGTGACAATCGGAGCTAAAAGTATAGTCCGATAGTAAGTACAAAAAGTGATATATTTAGTTTGATATATTTAATGGCCGAGTATTTTATTTTTGTCAGTGACTTCTCGAAACATAAAAACGTTTATATACAGACACTCACTAATACAATCATACTTTTAAATTCTATCTAACTGCATTTATTGTTTTAAAAAAATATCAACTTTGAATATTTATATTTTTTTAACAAATCGATAAAAATAAAAATTCTAAACGCAAAGTATTTAATGTATTTAGTATTTAGTTTTTTTTATTTAATATTACCTTGAACTGAAGAACGACACCCCTGGGAAAAAAATAACAATTAAATTACAATTAAACAAAATTATTTATTACTGCTTATAGAAGAATATAAAACTTAAAGTACGGAATCTGAATGTACATACCAACTATACTACTTATAAAAGAATATAATACTTTAAGTACGGAATCTGAATGCACATACCAACTATACTATTTAAATATACGTATATTAACATCGCTCTGCTATTTTTTCTAATTCAGCAAATAATGTATTCATCAAAGCTTTCTTAACATTTGCTCGATCACGTTCATCTTTAATTTCTCTAAGCGAGCACTGGATAAACATTCCAAAAGCAGCATCTGATGATTCTGGAGTTTTTGTCAAAGGTGGAGCTGGTATATCCGGAAATTTAAAGATATTTGTAGGAGTACTATTTGTGATGGCTTGCACCACCTTATCAGCTATCTCCATATCTGAGTTTCTGGTATTTTTTCGTGTACGTGGCACGGTAGATGAAGCAATCTCGTCATCGGTTGACAATACTTCTTCCAATGGAGGATTGTGACATGAACTTGTGGAATCGTTACTCTCTGACATCATTGCATCTTGCATATTTGAATCTGTAGATTTGTCCTGAAGATTCACATCACTCATAAAAGACATAATATCGCTATATATCCATCGCTTTTTCTTCTTAGCTGCTGAACCACTTGTACCTTTCTCACTGTTTACAAACCTTCTATATGAATCACAAAGGTTTTTCCATTTTTTTTTTAAAGCAGCCACAGTGTTACCAGGTCCAATGGCAGCTGCAACTTCTTCCCACAGTTTTTCTTTATTTTCTTTACTCCGCTTTTCAAGAGGACTTCTCAAATTCCATAGAGGTTCTCTTTCATGAATGAGATGAATGAGTTGCTCTTCCGTATTTAAGTGTTGTGGTAACTGGCTATTTGATAAACTTGTTGATGGTTCTGTGACAATTTCTTCACTGCCATTAACGTCACTTCGCCTGACAATGGATAGATCCTCTATAGAAATACAATAAGAATTATGTTAGCCATCAAATATAACAAAAACACTTTTTAGTCTTTTTCAACAAATTAATTAGAGAGAAAATACAGGAAAAGAGACATAACTTTATTATAAGAAACCAATTATTTTTTATGTGATATACAATATATTACTTACAAAGAATTAAATTATCTATAAAATGTTATTAATATTTGAAGCAAATAAACAATCTTTGATCACTTTACATGAGAAAGCATTAATAACAATAGCACGAGAATATCACTTACCACACTGAGGGTATACATAATGGTTCTTATCAACGTACACTTCTGGATATCCTTGAAAGCAACCATGGCTGTAGATATCCGAGCTTCCGATTATTGTTTCGCATACAGCGCAAACATACACTTCCTATATACATACAGTTTTTTAGTTAGGCACAAAATTATATGATTTATAAATTCATGTTTTAAAATTAAGATTATTTTGTTTTTATAATTTGTATGTCTTTATTATCAAAAAATAAATTAAAATTAATATAGCATCTAGGACCGATTGTAGGAAGAAAGATAAAGATAGACACATGTTTAAGTCTCGCGTAAAGCCAAAATAATGTTGGTGTAATGTTATTTTTTAGGTTATTCATAGTTATAAATATTGACAATAGTTATAAATATCAGGGTTATAAGTTATACATATCAACAATTCTTGACTTTCAATAGACAAAACTGTAATTACTTACATTTACTACTTACCTCTAAATTTTCACCGTTTTCTTCCATTTCACTACCACTTTTATTTTATTAAAAATACGGAAAATCGGCTACAAGAACCAAATTGAAAGTTGTCGCCTAAAGTTAAAAAAATCGAACTACAAATGCGACAAAAAACATGTCGCTCGTCGCTTGTCGCTACCATGAAATGGCACCTTAACACTTTTCAACTAGCAGTTGCTATCGTTTGCAACGTATTGTAGAACCGGCTTAAGACTTAGGCTGAAGTCACATGGCATGTATTTATTGTAGAACCGGCTTAAGACTTAGGCTGAAGTCACATGGCATGTATTTTCCGCGTAACGCGTAACCACGACCGTATAGTTGGCAAAAAAATTAAAAATTATTGAAAATTATCTTATCCAATCGTTTGGAAATCATTTAGAGATATTTGGAAAAAACTTTTCAGAGTTTGGAAAACCATACAATAATCACAATTAATTAAAATCAATTAAGCGTAATTAGCAGAAAGTGTCTAAAAAATATTTTTTTTTAATCCAATCGCTCCAGAATTATTTAGATAAAGTGTCGATATAATTTTCATTATTTAGAAAACAACTCTATTCTAATAAAAATTAATTAAAGGTCAATATTTCGTTTTAATGTCTGCACTATAGTGCAATAAAATGCACATACTTTTCTATGTATGTTTTATTGGTAGACAGGCTGTGTTTCGATATTGACTGTAAGTACTGAAAATTTATAATGTTACATACGTCATCACTTTTTCAGTACTTTATAGTCTATACTAGACTACGTCAGGTTGGAGTCGGTTACTCCAGTGTTACTCCAATCCAATTTGGAGTAAAATTAATTAGCACGAAGATCCAGCTATGACCGATGACGGCTTTACTTATTTAATTTGTTGTTTTCATGTATCGGTCGATATTCTATATTGTTTTACAAATAATTATCTACACTACGGTACTGCTTCAGCGCTGTTCACACCAGTCTCCTCCTTGTGTCCCTGAAGCAGTACCGTATATAGTGTAGATAATTATTTTTAAAACAGAATATAGAATATCGACCGATACATGAAAACAACAAATTAAATAAGTAAAGCCGTTATCGGTCATAGCTGGATCTTCGTGCTAATTAATTTTACTCCAAAATGAATTAGAGTAACACTGGAGTAACCGACTCCAAGCCGACGTAGTCTAGTATAGACTATAAAGTACTGAAAAAGTGATGACGTATATAACATTATAAATTTTCAGTACTTACAGTCAATATCGAAACACAGCCTGTCTACCAATAAAACATACATAGAAAAGTATGTGCACTTTATTGCACTATATAATGAAAACATTAAAACGAAATATTGACCTTTAATTAATTTTTAATAGAATAGAGTTGTTTTCTAAATAATGAAAATTATATCGACACTTTATCTAAATGATTCTAGAGCAATATATTGGATTAAAAAAAATATTTTTTAGACACTTTCTGCTAATTATACGCTTAATTGATTTTAATTAATTGTGATTATTGTATGGTTTTCCAAACTCTGAAAAGTTTTTTTCAAATATCTCCAAATGATTTCCAAACGATTGGATAAGATAATTTTAAATAATTTTTAATTTGTTTGCCAACTATACGTCGGTGTAACCACGTAACCAATTATTCGTCATGGGTATAGCGACTGTGTTTTTACACGATTTGAAGGGTTTTGTTCGGGGCCGCTAGGTAAGCGCAACAGTTCGACTGTTGCGCTTACCTAGCGGCCCCGAACAGAACCCTTCAAGTCGTGTAAAAACACAGTCGCTACCCATGACGAATAAGCCCCTTGCACAATGCCAGGCAACAGGCGGAACAGGGAATAGAAATCAGAAATCATGTATAAATGCAGAATAAACAGTGACACAGACAATAGACACAGAGTTTCCGTCACGTTGGAAATTCTTAGAGTCCCTGTTACATATGTATAAGCCCTAAAATGTATGTGAGCGAGTAAGCGTGAGATGGCGTTGCTAGAGTAACGGACGGAAGCGTTAACACACGAGACAGCGAGCAGTGAACGTCCGAATAAAGAACGAGTATTCAATTACGTATAGTGTTGTTAATAAGTTACCCCGGCCATCCCAAGTATAACATTGGCGACGAGGAAAAACGATTTACCGAGGAAAAACTAATAAGGACGACGTCATGGCAGGCGAGTCGAGTATTGCAGCGTTTAATCCGAACGAGGATCAACACGGCATATATCCGAGATGGGAGAGATGGCTCAGAGGCTTCGAGCTTTTTCTGCTGAGTAAAAATATAACCGAGACGCAGAGGAAGAAAGCTATGCTTTTACATCATGACGGGATGGATCTACAAGACATATTCTACGCTATTCCAGACTGCGACGTGGTGATAGGAAACGAGGATCCATACGAAAAGACTAAGAAAGTGCTAACGGATTACTTCAGGCCAAAATTGAACACGACGTACGAGCGACACCTTTTTAGAAATATGGCGCAGAAAGAAGACGAAACGGTCGGTCAATTTGTAACACGGTTGCGTCAGCAAGCAAAGTATTGCAAATTCGCTTCTATGGACACAGAAATTTGCGATCAAATTATTGAGAAAGGTCGTTCAATGGAAGTGAGGAAGCGTATATTAGAAAAAGGTGACATCGAGTTAAAAGAGGCGATGGAAATTGCACAGGCGTTCGAGACAGCATCGGTTCAGACAAAGGCTATAGGAAATAACGTAGTAGCACGAATTACAACAAAAAGGGAGAACGCACGAGGAAAATCAGACAGTTCCAGTTCCAGTGGTATCAAGTGCTACAGATGTGGTTATCGAGGACATGCACAATCAGACGAGAAGTGTCCGGATAGAAACAAGGAGTGTACGAAGTACTGTAAAAAGGGTCATTTCGCAGCGATGTGCAGAACATATCGAGATCGAGCAGACAAACATGGCGACGGTTCGGACAAGCGGGACAAGAAGGAAGTTAAGACGAACAGCAGCGCCAACAAGGAGGAAAGAAAGTCAACTACGGTGAAGCAGCTAGATATGGCGACGCCGCTGACAGAGACGACGACGAATATGCGTTTGCCTTAAGAGATAAGATATGTATATTAGAACACGGAGAGGTAATATCAGCGACTGTAGGGGGAATAGAAATCGATCTTTTAGTTGATTTGGGATCTCGATGTAATATTATGGACGAAAATACATGGGAATCATTAAAGTCGAAAGGAATAAAGTGTATATTGCGTAAGGTTAATAAGACCGCATTTCCATACGGAAAAAAAGACAGATTAGAGATTTTCGGTGAATTTGATTGTGAGATAAAGATCGGCAATAAAATCGCACGAGCAATTTTTAAAGTATTCTGAGGTGAAGGACAACCGCTCTTAGGTGTTCAAACGGCAAAAGAGTTAAGTATTTTAGATGTCGGAGTACACTTGCAGATTAATCAGATTGAGAATATTAAATGCGACGTTAAGTTAGATAATAGACTCTTCGAGGGTATAGGGAAATTGAAAGATTTTCAGCTTAAAATTCCGATAAATAGTTCGGTGAAACCAGTTGCTCAACCGCGAAGAAGATTGCCTTATAAAATGCGTGATTTGGTTAAACAAGAGATAGAGAAATTGTTACGTGATGATATTATTGAAAGAGTAAAAGGGCCGACGCCCTGGGTATCTTCAATAGTACCGATAGTTAAAAGGTCGGGAGAAATAGTGCTTTGTTTAGATTTACGTGAAGTAAACGAGGCAATAACTCGTCAACGAAGCCCGTTACCTGTATTTGTAGAACTACTTGATAAAGTAAGAGGAGCGAAGTGTTTCTCAATATTAGATATTCGAGGAGCATTTAATCAAATTGAGCTTGATGAAGATACGCGAAGTATTACTACGTTTAGTACGGATTGTGGTCTATTTAGATCTAAGAGGTTAGTTTTCGGTTTAAACTGTGCGCCGGAAATTTTTCAAGAAACATTGGAAGAGATTTTACGAGATCTTGAGGGTGTAATAAATAGTGCAGACGATATTGTGGTTTATGGAAAGAATTTAGAAGATCATAATCGGAAACTTCAGAAAGTACTTGATAGACTCTTAGAGAAGGGCTTGACACTTAATAAAAATAAATGCGTTTTTGCGGTTAAGGAGATTGAATTTTTGGGATTTATAGTAAACGGGTCAGGTTACCGATTAATGCGATCGAAAGTTGAGTCAGTACAGAACTTCAGAGAACCCGAAACGCCAGAAGAAGTCAGAAGTTTCCTGGGGTTGGTCAATTTTTGCGCAGCGTTTATTCCAAATATGGCGACAATTAGCGAACCTTTAAGAAGGCTTACACGAAAGAGCGAACCATTCGTGTGGGGTGAACCACAGAAAATCGCATTTCAGACGCTGAAAGATAAGCTGACGGATGCAGAAACGCTAGGTATTTATAATCCGGATGCGAGAACTAGAGTAGTTGCAGATGTTAGCCCGGTAGGCATAGGTTGTGTTTTAGCACAAGAACAGGATCGACAATGGCGAATTATAAGCTTTGCGAGTCGAAGTTTAACTGATTATGAGAGAAGATATTCACAGACGGAAAAAGAAACTTTAGCACTTGTCTATGCGTGTGAAAGATTTAAATATTGGCTTTTTGGTATTAAGTTTGAATTGGTCACAGACCATAAAGCCTTAGAATGTATATTTGCACCAAGATCAAAGCCATGCAGCCGCATAGAGAGGTGGGTGCTAAGACTTCAAATGTTCAAATACAAAGTGATATACGAAAGTGGAAAGAGTAATATTGCAGATCCGTTATCTCGTTTATTAAAAATAGGTAATAACGAGGAGGAGAAAAGTAAGTGTGAGGATGAATTGTTTATCGCGTGGGTTGCAAAAGAGAGGGTGCCGAGAGCAATGTCTATCGAAGAAGTGGAAGTAGAATCGCGCGAAGATTTGTGGTTAGGTGAAGTTAGGCAAGCGATTGCGACAGGAAACTGGGAGTCATTATCCAGTACGCGGATAAAAGCAATTAAAGACGAACTTTGTGTGTACAATAATGTTGTGTTACGGGGAACGAGAATTGTCTGTAATATAGATTGTAAAGTAAACGTTTATTCTGAGAAAAGGGAGGATGTTACATATGTATAAGTCCTAAAATGTATGTGAGCGAGTAAGCGTGAGATGGCGTTGCTAGAGTAACGGACGGAAGCGTTAACACACGAGACAGCGAGCAGTGAACGTCCGAATAAAGAACGAGTATTCAATTACGTATAGTGTTGTTAATAAGTTACCCCGGCCATCCCAAGTATAACAGTCCCTATAAGAAGAGTCTGGACACCGCCCGTCTGATTTCGGATTGGTTCCGCCATGTATGTGATGGAACCGGAAGTTTCCTTGGTTAGAATGATCCGTAGATGTGCGCGTAAAAGATTGTGATGATTATAAAGTTTACGAAGTGTGTTAAAAGAGAAGTGAGTTTGTGTGTTTCTTGTGATTAACATGTTTTAAAAAATAAATAGATAAATGCATAAAATTTGTACAAAGCAATACAATTAAATTTGTAACATATGTGTAGAGGTTATATTAATCTATCATCTTTTATTATTGCAGTATTAAAATGCCTTATTGTGCAGCTAAAAATTGCAAAAATATATCCACGCAGAACATTAAAATGTGTAGCTTTCCAAAAGAGAACGAAGTACGAACTGTGTGGATAAATAATATAGGTCGTAATAACTGGCAGCCCAAAAAAGATTCGCGTTTGTGTGAAGTATGTTTTAATTAGTATATTGACACACACACACACACACCCATTTTTTCTATATTTTATATTTTTTTATTTTGTTCTTTGCATAGGTTCATTTTGATGACGATCAATGGGAAAAAGTAAGAATAGATAAAACTAAAAAATTAAAATGGAAAGCTATACCCACAATATTTGGAGTTTTGGAGAAGCTGCTCAAATCCGAACAGAAATGATACAAAATAATAATTGTCAGCAAAGTAATGATTAAAATTCATAATACCATTAAATTAAAATCTGTAACTTATTTACATTACTATGTTAAAATATTTGGATATCTTTCTCTTTTTAGATAACAAGTTTTTTTATTTACAACTGATAAATAATAACAATATATTTTCTGTTTTTCAAGAAGTATCTATCCAGGAAGAGAATTTGCCAACAAGTACTGCATGAAAGCACGAACCAAGTAAATACCCAGATAGCAAAATGTTAGCAGAATGCGCGCAGATTGGCAGCAAATTTGATCAAAATCCCACACCAAAACCATAGCCATCTGTGTCCGCATTAAGCTCGTATTCTGTCGACAGAGCCTGCTGACAGGCAATGTAAGCAGATTGCCAACAGAAACCGCGCAGAGCCTGCATACAAAACCTGGCAGCAGATTGGCAGCAAAAACCGAGCAGAGCCTGCGCGCTCGACCTGAGAACAGATTGACAGCAAAAACCGAGCAGACTTTATCCATACCCATACAGCACAAAATATTTTTTTAATATTTTTTAGAAAAATTAAAATAATTTACAAAAATATTTTTTAAATGTTTTTATGTCCGCCAGATTATGTCAAAAAAATATTTTCAAAAATATTTTTAAAAGATTGCAAATAAATATATACAATAGTAGGGGAGACCGGGGCTA